>NC_043746.1:23735613-23898113 GCF_902148845.1 Salarias fasciatus | reverse complement strand
AGTAGGGATGATACATTTAAAAATACAGAAAAAACCCAGTTGCAGAGGCAAATTAGATGTAAAACCTGAAAGACATCTAAATAAGACAATCCAGACAAAGGCTTTCTCAGGCCTTCTAGGAGGAAATCTGTTGGAGACTCATGAAGAAAGCCATCATTCAATTCCTGTGTGAATTCAAGTTAATGTAAAGTTTTCTTGACTTATCAGTGAAGTGTGTCATTTGAACTAACTACGTAGCCTCCTTGGGTTCTTGCCACATAAGGCTGAGAAAGAGATTCCCGTCCCGCAGCAACACATAGCACATTTGTTTTTTCCTCTTCTGGCTTTCTGTTGTGGCTCATCCATTGTTGTCCTGTTCCTTCCTGTGTATGTACAGACTTGCATGTATGTGTGTACGAGGTGAGCAGGAAAGGGGGGTTGAGGGGGGTCGCTCCCCTGGGGACGCCTTTAACGGTCGCACCACAGCCCACACATTTCCTGCCGAGCTGTCTCATCCTGCAGAGAGCTGGACTCACTTCCTGTGTCTCGGTGAGGTGCTGCTATAATCAAGAAAGGATGACAGCATTTCCAGGATGTCAACGCGTCCTTCGAGATTCTGCGGAATGTTATTTCAAAGAAGCTCGACACATAAAATCCCTTTTTTGTTGTCAACTAAAAACCATCATCTGACAGCACTTTCTGTGACTTCAAGTGATATTTCCAGCACTTTTTTGCGGGCGCGGGGGTGTAAAAGTTGGAATTCATACGGCATTTATCGGTCAGTCTGTGTGTCCTCCAGAGTGTGTCTTCACTGCCTCTCCTACAGATAATGCGGCTCAGATTGCTCATTGTAGCCTTTTGAATTGACAATCAGATATCTTGACCTCAAGTTCCCCTAAAAATGAGGGAGTCCCTGACGTGTGCTTATGAGTGATGTAACAGAAATAATTCATTTTACAGAGATATTACCAAAAATTCAAGGTTTGTTAAACTTGGTTAAATTGAGCTATTTTGATTAAATGTGATCAAAGAGACTTTCTTGTGATGTTTTTCACCTTCTGTTGCATTGCTGCAGTTAATCAGCTAGCAGTGATTGGTGCAATGAAGGTAATGATCTTTATTCACGTTCAGTTAAGAATGTTGCTGAATATTTGTTGTGAATTAAAATGAAGACAGTAGAAAGGAAGAAGACAGGCCCTAGATTTGTGTCTGTTAGTGCTGGTCTTTATATTTGAGCAGATCCTACTGATCAGAACACATAATAACCCGTTTCAAATAAATTGTCTTTGGTTATTACCCATTATTTTGAAATGGAAAGTAACCAAACAAAATCAAATCTCTGTGGATTGATTAATCAATTATGGGAGATGTATTCATTTGTCAAGTCTGAGTGACCACAGAGATGCAGAAAGTGTCGACCGTCGGCTCGCCAGTGACATCGTGAGAAACACATGAGGCAACATCATGGCCGTCACCACCGATTTCACCTTTCAGACAAGTGGGAGAGGAAATCTAAATGTTTGTGGATTCAAAAAAATTGCTGACCTTTGTGAGATGGAGACAGAGGTGTGGCTCTCTGTCTCTCACACACACACAAACACACACACACACAGTTGTAGGTCTGACAGTCGGATCAGCTGCTGCAGGTTTTGTGGCGGTTTAATGACTCTCCTCATGTGGACAGACACAGTTTGGCTTTCAGCTGCTTCTCACTTTTTATGGCTGTATCCTGCTCGTACAATGTGTGTGTGCCTGCGAGTGTGTGTGCCTGCGAGTGTGTGTGTGTGTGTGTGTGTGTGTGTGTGTGTGTGTGTGTGTGTGTGTGTGTGTGTGTGTTGTGTCAGCACTGCTTCAGTAGAACGTGTGTGTTTTGTGCATGCAGGTGATTTATCTAAGTCAGTGTTGGCTTGGGCCGACCACCGCCGCTGAATCCTAATGTCTCCCCCTCGCTCGCTCTCCTCCCCGTCAAAGAGCTGCTGTTCATTCACAGCGAGGAGGAGGAGGAGGAGGAAGAGGAAGACGAGGAGGACGAGGAGGAGGTGGTTTGTTTCTCCTTCCCTTCCATCCATCCATCCATCCTTCCCTCCATCCCTCCATCCCCGCCCTCGGGTACTTTTCTGTCTCTGAGAGATTTTGTGTGTTTGCAGATTTACGGCAACGGACGCAGATTTAGCAAAAGCGCATTGTTGGATTTAATACTTTATGACACACACACACACATTCACTGCTCACCGTCTGTCATCATCAGCACACACACATTTGTTACGACTCTGCGCCTTGTGGGGACACGGCCATTCATTTCCCCACACTCCAAACTCAGCCATGTATACCACCATCCATACCCGTACCCTAAACCTGAACCCAGACTGTGGTCTGACCCTCACACATGTCTCTATCTTAACATTTCCCACATGGGGAGGGGCCTCACATTGGTTCCCATGGTGACACGAGTCCTCACGAGTCCGTATCCAATCGGGTTGCATTTAATGTCCTCTCTACAATAGGAGAAAAGGGAAACACACACTCACACACACAAAAAAGGGAGATACCGTCTCTCATCGTCCTTTTGTTTTCGCCTGACAAACACACACACACAGACACACACACACACACACGCACACACACTGCCTCCCTCTGTATCTGTCTTGTATTATTCATTCTGGTGGTGTCATCATTCATAAGTGATAAAGTCTCTGCACACTCAAACAGGAAGTTATGAGAAAGATGAAAAGAGGAATGTGGAGCCATCTTTGTCTGCATTCTCTTACATTACTGAATTGGAAAGCTCAGAATTAACGGGTTTTAGGTAATCAGGCAGTTTACCAAGACTGCAGAGAAGCTAGCAGAAGCCTCCTTACTCCTCCTAGAAACAACCGTGAGTCCCTGACATTGACTTTCGCTTTGACTTCCAACTTCAAAGCCAATTACAGAAGCTTAGGAAGTAGCTTAAAAGCTAGCTCCAACTGTATTTTCTTCCGATATGTGGAGAACTGATATAGCGAACTTACAAGTGGCGACTGTCTTGAGAAGCTAAAGGAGTTAGCTTGAAGCTAACTGTATTCTATTTTCTG
This sequence comes from Salarias fasciatus, assembly GCF_902148845.1. NCBI lineage: Eukaryota > Metazoa > Chordata > Actinopteri > Blenniiformes > Blenniidae > Salarias > Salarias fasciatus. The sequence continues at coordinate 23,895,063 of NC_043746.1, read as the reverse complement.
CTTCTGGTATCTCTAGAACAGATATGAAAACCTAAATGGTATGAAAGAATCATGAAGCTGAAGGGTTTAACTTTGAAGATGGTAGTATCTTATTTTCAGTTCAGACTACTTCTAAAACAGGTGTGCACACCTAAATGTGTTTGATTTGTTGCTGAATTTACTCCTGAAACAGCAGTTTAATGCTTACACACCAGGAAACTTCCCAAAGTTCTGCTGATATGATATGTTATCAGCTTGTATATTCTATCCTTGGAAGAGTTGGACTCTGAGAACTTGGACTCAATTAGCACATTTTTAAGTTATATACTCATGGGTGTGCCGTGATTCAGCACCGCTCCGTGTGTGTGCCAAAGTTTTCAAGCAACTTAAACACAGTGCAGAGTTTTATTGGAGCTTTCGCAGCACAGTAAAAACACATGCACACACATCCACACACTCTCTATTTGGTGTTCGGGCTTCTTGAACGCCTTCGCCGTCGGTTTACTGCATTCTTCTCGTGGCCCCGCCCTCTTCCCGCCCACCCACCCCTAAAACCACCGATCCCGGCACCGCAGACCACTTCAGCCAAAACCAGTCAGCACATTCTTCAGTGAGAGTTTCTGGAGGAGGAAGAGGAGTGGGAAGGCTGAAGTGAGATGAAGAAGAGGAGGGCTACAAAAAAAAAGTGCGAGAGGCTAATGCAGGCTGATGTATTAATCACAGTCAGAGGTAATTGAGAGGCTGAGCGAGGAGCGCGAGCGAGAGCCGTCCTCCATCACTGTCTCATTCTCTCTCTCTGTAAACACTGTTACTGTAGCCACTGAATATTAATACATTCATACACCCACTCGCTGTGTTTGGTGTGTGTGTGTGTATGAAGTGAGTTATGGTACAAGTGTCCTTACAAGAGTCCCTGTCGTGGTGGTTGTTGTTGTTGGCATCAGCGTTAGTCAGTTGAAAGAGTGTGCTGTTATGTGTGCGCGCTCTTGGGCTGACACTTTCACTTTAGTTTGTCCTCGTGATGGTTTGGTTTGTGTGCGATTTGTTAACTTTTACATAAGTACACACCGTGTATCTCTTCTGAAGAAGCCACTTTAGATATCTAAGCTGAAGGTGTTGAATTTAAAGTATATGAGAGTTAGAACACAAGACTGGTTGGACAGGAGATATTTTGTGAGTACCGATTGGACGTGGGAAATTCTGAGTGATGATTCGAAGAAAAGTGCTCCTGAAGTGCTGATTGAATGAGTGTGTTTGAGTTCTGAGCGTATGGGGAGACATTTCTCAAGTGCCAGTTGGACTAGCGCTGTTGGACAGGATCCAACTGGACTGAAGGCAGTTTTCAACTGTCTGCCGGACAAAAGATGTTCTTCAAATTCCTTTTATATAACAGATGTTCCGTTAGTGCTCGTTTGATAGGGGGTGTTCTGTTCGTTCCAAATAAATGTGAGATGTTCTGCAAGTGACAACTGTTTTGGGAATGTCTGAGTGTTGACTGTATGAATTATGATTTGCTGATTGGCTGGTATTTGCTTGTCGAGTGCTGATTCCAAGGTATCCGGCATCCTCAGTGTTTTGGAGGTTGGACATTCTGCAAATTCCAGTTGGACAGAAGTCATTCTGCGAGTTCTCATTAGATGAGAGACATTCTGCAAGTGCAGATAAAAACGGGATGTCTGTTGATTTCAGGACTCTACTACCAGGGCAGTTTCCGGTGTGAATATTTCATCCCTACAGGTGTTTCTGCACCCATTCCAGACAACATGCCAAGTAACTCTTTATATGTTACTACTTTGGCAATAGTTACCCCCAGTTGAACCACTGCACAACCCCTGATCACCCTAATCACCCTATCCAACAAGGTGCTCAACCATCATTGGTGCAATCTGAGGTTTTTATATTTTACTCGAAGATACTTAGATAATAGGAAAAATCGTGGTCAAATCCGTAACCTCGCAATTGGAAGACAATCTGCTCTACTGCCTGACCACAGTCACCCTCCATCCCGAATGTGCACTTAATGTCTTTGGACTGGTGTAAGAAGCTGAACTGCCCTGAGAAAACAATTCAGACTCTGGGAGGACATGCAAAAGTTAATCGACCCGTGGTGCTTTAGCTGTGTATGCTGACCACTGCTCCACCGCGTCTGCCCTCTAAAACAAACAGAAAAAGAGTGAACAAATTGGTGGTAAATGGTGGAGAAAGCAGAGTTGGCTCCTGTTTCCCACTGAGTGTAACGGATGGAGACTGCAGAATATTTCCTGGTAACCAGGTCCAAGCACGTGCTTTATTAGACAGACGTCGGAGTGTGAGGGTCTGTTTGCACAGAGCTTGAGGAGTTAAACACAATCTGGATTCTTCTTTTTATCAGACGGATGTTGCCATCTTGTTTTTCTCTCCTTCTGATAGATTTCCCAACAAAAAAAAAAAAAAAAAGTCTACTTGGCCAGTTCTTCACACACACACACACACACACACTCTCAGATGGAAGATAATTGGATTATAAGTTAGAAGACATTGTGGCTCTTTCTCAATCGGTTTAATTTATTTTCCTGTTTATCATAGAGTGTCTTCCCCGCTCGCTGACACGGCTCATTATTCAACAAACACACTGTAACATGAAACAATAAGGATAATACACAATCTGTGACGTGTTTTCTCTCTGAGCGAAAACCTCCGACTGATGCTTTTGTTTGGGTCTCTACGGCAACGTCCTCCTTGCCGTCTGCAGCCCGGTTGGCTCGGATGCAGCTGGCCGCCTCCACTGACCCTTTACCTTTCATCATCACTGCTGTGGAAACGGCACAAACGCCGACCTGAGATCTGTCCGTGTGTGTCTGCTGGTTCTAAAGTGAGAAGATGACTCATTTGTGGTTTCTCATAGAGGGAAACCGTTCGTTACAGTCACTCCCCGGGTTAGTGTGTCATTGCTGGTGACAAAGGAACACTCATTAGCTCGGTCACTCAGGCTCATATGGTGGTAGGTAGAGTTGACCCGTTGAGTCGAAAGAGCCTCAAAAGTACATTTTAAAGCGTGATTAACGGTGTTATTGAAGTTACTGGAAATGATGACTAATTATGAATTTTGTGTTACTGTGGATTGCAGTTAAAATTGTTCATGTTCATTATGTTCAGTTAAAGTTACATTGGAGAGAATAAAATAGAATACAAATACTTAATTTATCCCAGAGGGAAATTCATTGGTGGAAAATGCTCTAAAAGATGGTTGCTGACAGTTCTTGAAAGATATAGATTTTTGAACTAATGACAGCGAGAAGAACCAGAAACAGAATAACCGGGAATCCCAAGATCTAAATAGATCGAGATATCTCTGAGGAAGAGATGCTAACTGCATTTCAGTCAATGATAATGCTAATCCCAGTGTTTGTGTCAATACTGCTTACAATAGGATGACTGGGTGGGTCCTCCCATAGTGAAGAGGAGCTTAGCGAAATAGTAACCATTAATGTACAAGCCTGAGTTGATGCTATAGCTAACAGCAACCACAAGGGGGCAGGGTCTAAATGATGCTGGTGCATTCTGGTAATAATAACACCGCTGCTATTTACACACTGACGCCACAGTTTCCTGAAGCCCAGTTCCAGCGAGCTGTGGGTTTAACTCCCTCGGCTTTAATTATGCCTCTCCACTTTTCAGCATTTGCGGCAAATTAATGAGCAGTGAATGAGCTCCTCTGACGTAATTTTCAAAAACAGCTCCAACACTCCACAGCAGCATCATTCCTGGAAAAAAGAAACAACACAAACACTCAAAACATTCCTATTAAATCACGTGATGCCTAACAAACAGTGCAACTTCCTGTTTTTGGGAGCGGTTAAACACGTTCTCCCTTCAGCCATCCTGTCCAAACTCCCAAGTTTAATAAAACCCTCAGAAGAGCCGTGAGCGGGCTCCGAGAGGAGATACGAGGTCCTCTCTGCTTTTTACACTTTATTATACGACTCCTTTCATTTACCACTAATTCCCCAGTAATTTTCTGCTTTGTAACTCCTAATTCTGAGAACATTTCCTAAAAGGGGCTCTGCATTATGTGAGTCATTTTTTTTCAAGAGAGAGCTCAGATGATGCAGTTCCTAAGCCCTGCTCATTATAAGTGAGTTTATATACAATTTAGCTTTTGTTTTAATGCCTGTAGGACTGAAAAAGGCCACATAAACAGTTTTAAAGGCATGGGAATACAGCCTAATTTGAAGGAGATGTAGCCATTCTTGTCACTGGTGTCGTCGAAAAACGAAGATCAGATCTTAAACGGAGACACAAATGTTTAAAACAGGATGTGTTTTGACATGAAATCTACATTTATGCTTCCACATGGTGTCAGAAATGAAACAAAAAAGTTAGTTTAATTGAAATGTAACCATGTATGTGAGGATATTTTGACATCACAGGTTCAAGTTGTAAAAACAGTGCTTTACAATTAAAGTGCGAGATTATTACTAGCCCAGTGGAGGAACTCCATATATGGATGGGTCACCGTCAGTCTGATGTGAAAGGTGAAATATCAAACTGTGCATGTAATATATGATCAAGCATTACTGTAACTTCACCAAATGTGTTATCAATTCGTGATTAATTGACATATTCAAATTAGTAACTTGTTATTTCAGCCTGAGCTGAAGTGACCATCTCGATGGTTACCAGCTCCGCTCAACTAGCTTACTGCTAATTAGTTAGCATTATCTGAGAGAAACACCACACCACAGGTTCACAGCAGCTTTGTCGTATTTTGACTAGATCCTGGACAAAGCCGGAAGACCCTCTTGTTATTTCTGAGCAGCAAATATGTCCGACTGTAGGTTAGCTCGCTTCTACAGTAGCTCAAATTAGCATTAGTTTGCTTGACTGTCTTGATCAGCTGCCCTAGTTGGTAGTTGTTATCCGCTGTTTTGTTGTTCTTAACAACATACACCACCCAGGGACAAGGTCTGTAAATACTGGTTGCAGTTCCATTCACAATGCTTTGCACACCACTGATAATATGGGTGACACTTTGCAGGAAGATAGTCTGCTGGCTTGAACCCATAGCTAAAGTCACTGCCAATATTTGTGCCAAATTGCACAGTAAATAAACACAGCTGGTGAGTTCCTTGTGGTTTGGTGACACAATAGTGTGTAGAGAACCTCCCCGGTCCGTAGTCTTCATGTCGCCACTCCTCATCCTCGCCATGGGCCTTTAAATGACTTGATTGCGTCTCTGAGATGAATCATGCGTGTTGCTGATCCTGCGTCCTTGTCCCAGCAGCGCACACCCAGCTGTGATTTGCATCTGGGATGACAAGCGCCTTCAGAGCGATTTACAGCCATCACCTGAAGCTAACGCTAAATACATCATTTAATCCTTGTGAGAATTTATCGTCCGCCCGGACGCCACAAACTTGATAGCGTCTCCCCAACAACAATAAATATTCAGGGACTTTTTTTTCCCCCCTTTTCTCATTCTGAGGGAACAAATGATTCATTTCAGGCTGATTTTCTGAGCTCAAGCATAAAGACCAGAAGCTGTTTGGATTCAGTCTTCCAGCAGAAACAGAAATGTGCCGGTGCGTGCAGACGTTTCTGTTTATTTTTTTGACTCTCCCTCCACAATGTGTTGTTTGATTCCACCCTGGCTGCTTTTATTGACGTTCTAAGGATGAGCTTGTGCTCCTTCATTGTGATTCAGGACGAACGGCTGCTGTCCTCCTGCCATCTTCCTCCCCCCTTCCTGCCCGCTGCTGATTAGACTTGGCGTTAGCGTTAGCATTAGCCCGTCCAGCCATTCCCTATGGGCCTGTTGTCTCTTTTGGCTAGTGGCAGCGGTCTTGGCAGGCTAACGGCTAATCCAGACTGGATGCTAATGAACTCTGGCCAGTGTCCACCCCATTCCTGTAGAGGCGTCTGTTTCTGTGAAGCCCGACGGCTAACGGGCTAACAGGCCGCCACCTCACTGGACAGCACAGACCGACCGTCAAACAGGAAGACCAACCACCTGGACCATGCTAACCAGCCTGATTCTGAAAGTGGCTAAGGTACGACAACAAGCTTTATAGATGGACTCATGAGTTGAAGAACTCTTTGTTTTCGTCTCCGTCTTTGTTTGAGGCAGCTTTTTCTTCCTGTCTCTTTATTTAGCCACCGTTTATTCCCAAACAGCAGAAGCTCCGTGCTTGGTCCGTCAGCGTTTTCCTTCCTTCTATTGTTTCCAGACAATCGACCCAACCTGAGCGCTGCTCTGCTCATCCAACCTGCCACACACACACACACACATGCTCACGTCTACATATATATATATATATAAATATGTGTGTGTGTGTGCGCGTGAGCACGGAGGCCCTCACCTCCTCTGGCGTCCAGCCTCACCTGCACACATGCGGACCCGCTAACGGATCCCTCCCGTCCTAAGAGGCGCCATGATTTATGACCTCCGCGGATGGAGACAGAACGAACGAGTTAAGGGGAAAAACACACACACACACACACACACACACACACACACACACACACACACACACACACACACACACACACAGAGTTGTCATTATGCTAAAGAGGCAGCTTTCATCCTCGGGGATGTAAAAGGAATACATGGAAACATGCAGAACACATGTACAAGTTAATCCCAGTAATCCCGAACCTATTAATACATCCTGCATGTAGTTTTAATGTCAGCCTGTAAACATGTGTCGCACTGCTGTTGTTTCCTTATGTAGGTCTCTGAAATATAACACACAAGTCGCTTTTTCCCTGCTTCTGCCGCTCGTTCCATAAAGCCGAACGGATTAAAAACTGAGTTTTAAGTAGAAAGCTGTGTTTTTTTCGAGCACTTTCTCTTTTCTGAGCTTCTCTTTGTGCATTTTCTTCATTTGTGTGATAAATGGTGCTATGTTTAGGAGTTCTTCTTCCTCATCAAAGCATGTTTTTGAATCTGTTTCTGGGAAGAAGAGATTCCGGTTTCTGAAAATGTAATTCAACATAGAGGGTTGCAAGTAGCAGCTAAAATAGCAACTTTAGTAATAAAACCACTGAGTGGCATTTAAACTTTTGGAAAAAAACTACTGACATTGATAAGTTAGCATTAGAAATGGCTGCTTGCCTTGTTGTGTTACGATTATAGCTTTGAACCCATTCAAATTGTCTTCGTGCGACAGTCTTTTGGATATGTTAACGTTATATTCACAATCTCACGTTGGTAGGTTAGCATCATAGCTGCCAACGTACCTTGATACATTATCTTTGTAGCTTTGATCTCATGTTGACACATTTTATTATTAGGCTAGAATAGTAGCTGCTGTCATGGATTGATGCCTCAACATCAATCTTCCTTTACTGTGGTAGGTTAGCATTAGAACTCACTTTGACATGTGATATGAGCATTAAGGCTGCTATTCCTTACTGAAATGTTAGCATCCGAGCCGTGAACTCTCTTTGACCACCTGCTATCATATGCTAACATTATGTTTTTTGATATGTTCATATTATATGTACTTATTTTGATCACCGAATGAAGTAGTTGCTAGCATTACAGTTGCTTCTTCAACATTCACTACAGCATCCTGGTGTTCAGCTTCTTCTCCATTTCTCAGAAACAACATGAACTGAAGCAGGTTTTTCCCATCTCTGCTGCAGAAACTATAAGATGTGTTTGAGCATAATTTATGAGTGAGAAGTTTATATCTGGACGACCCCACGTGACTCCTCCTCCTCCTCCTCCTGTAAGATCTGAGCCCAAAATTAGGAGGGAATGGATTTACAGGGTCCAAACTTTACACAGGCAAACTTCCATCCATCTCTTTGCTCTTTCCCCCTTTTTTTTTAAAGAATTATTTAGCTTTCTGTCTGCGTGCAGCAGCTGGACGACAGACGAGCAAATCCAAAGCAAATCTCCCCCCTCTCCACCTTTCTCTCATCCTTTCATCCTCCCTCGCTCCGTCCTGGAGCCAATTATAACCTGCTGCAGCATTCCTGACTGCAGGAGGAGGAAGGGAGGTGTTTTTAGGGATTAGCATACCAGAGCTGTCAGCTGGAAACCACTTCATCCCGTTCCCCCTGTTTTTTAACTTTTCTATGAATTGTGTGAAATCCGGCACATATGTTAACACGAAGCTGGAACCCATAGAAAACTAATGACTTTATATCCATATGTACAGACTGAACCCTGCTGTATGTGTCCAGAATGTGAAATATTTATACATTTGCTAATACTGGAATACTTTATAATGTTGCACATTCTAAAGCAAAACATGCAGAACACCCGAGAAACAGTAAAAAAGCTCTTAGTCTTAGTGTACCTTCAACTTCCTTGAATGCTAATACAGTTGCTGTCATGCGCTACATTATACACTACTGATACAGCTGCAAACCTACTTTGATACGTTTACATTCTCGCTGCTAATTTGTTTAATTGTAAGTTAGTTTAAGAGATGCTAACTTACTTTGATGCACAAGCAGTGTAGCTACAAGCACACTATGACAGATTAGCATTATAGCTCAAGTTCCATGAGTTAATGGGAGGGAGATGCTTTATAATCTACATATTTGCATGACGTTAATGAAAACTAAAAGAAGTACTGAGTTATTGCCAAAAATCAGGTACATCTTTGCTATAACTGACACTTTCTATGTATTTTCCCTCTTCTGAAAAGACAACATTACAGAAACTTCTGAATGAAACTTTTACAAAGCTGATCGTCATTGGTAGCAGGAGCTTTAGATAATGCTAATGCTAACAGTGGTTCTCGAGCAAGCATAAGATCAGCTCCCCATTGATGACAAGATTAAACTTAAAATAATTTACTTATTTTATTTTAATTTTATTTTTCACCTATGTGCTTCTCTTAGTTGAAATTTACCCATTTAGGTGAGTAATGTTTCCTTTCTGTGGAGTATTTTTAGGTTAAAAGAAGGAAACTGTGGCCCACGGTAGGGCTCCCTGTGTCTCCAGCTGAGACTCGATGCCATGGATCATCTCTCCGTCCTCCCGCTGACGCTCCACATGGATCACTAGCGTCGCCATCAGCTGTTTATTCAGCTCTGCTCTCGAATTCATCCAGCTCTCCTTTCACTTCCCACATGAATTCCCCTCTCTTTAATGTCGTAAAGTCTCTCTCAGCTGTGCTCTCTGGTTGCTGATTCAGTCACATTTGAAGGGCTTCTCTTCTCCTTTCCATCCTTATTTGTGTCCCTTTGAGTCACTTCTTCTTCGTCTTCTCCTGGTCCTTAAGTTGGCCTCCTCCGCTCGTGTTTTAATCAGTTGGAGCGTCGATGGGGATTTCATTTGAATTTCAGGAGGGTTTATTTATCAGACTGTCAGGAGCTCTGGGTCCAGCCATCCATCTCTCCCGCTTCTCACCGCCATCCTCCTCTCAGAGGTTGTGTCAGGTCACGGGGAGCCTCGCACACTCCAACGGCGTCGTCCAATCACAAAGTGAAACAGTTCATCTGTTCGTGAAAGAAGAAGTGAAAAACATCCGCGTAGCGTGGCAGGAAGAAAGTGGCAACAATACATCTGAATATGTGTAGGATAACTTTACATTGTAATTGTTATTCTATACGCAGATGATACTGTTTTTGTCATTTCTCCTACAACCAAACACATTTAATCGGTCAAATTTAGAGCAGTAGTCCCTAAACGGAGGCCTGGAGGTCAAAGATCATTACGGCATTTATAAATCTCACCCTGCTCTGAAGTCTTCAACATTAGGTGTCATGTCAAAACAAGCTGTTTTTCTCTCAGTTCTGATTTGTAAGTATCATTCTATATGCAGACTATACTGTATTCATCAGTTTTTGCTGTCAAATCCACGTCCCTGGTTAATTATAAGTTATTCTAAAAAATATATTAAGATTAGGAGAGAATAAACACTCAGCTCCACTTTCTTCCTATCAAACCAGAGCAGTGGTCTTCAATCTACAGTCTTGGATACTGTTTGTGGGTGTTGGAGATCACAGGGAGGGTCCATAGCTTTGTCTCCTTTCAGGTCAATATTAGTTCCAGATTAGGAATTTTCTGTCCGTGGTCCGCTGCCTCGCCCAGCTCCGGTTCTGTTTGCAGCCTTCAGATATGAGTCTTGTGACAGCACAGAGCAGAGCTGAACCAGTGTTACCCAGAGCACATGTTCTCATAAATAAACCACACGTATACAAGTGTTTGAAAGTGCACGGCACCTCTGGGTTCATCTCTGCGGAGCCAGACATCTGGGCCGATCTCCTCCGGCCTTGCACGCTGCTTCTCTGCCGCCGCCAATCCACCCGGAGAGGAATCCCTTTCCTCTCAGACTTGGAGCGGCGGTTCGTTTTTTTGTATTTTCTACTGGGTGCATGAAATTTTAAAGATGCTCGATGTTCAGGTGCAAGTCACTGCAACCTAAACAGAGCTGCTGGTGCCTGTTGTGGCCTTCTTTCAAATTTAGCTCACTTTTTAAATAAAGCAGTGAGTTTCTTTCATGAAGCACGAACATCCAGATTTTAGAGCGTCTTCCTCCCAATACTTGATGCAACTTTGACCATAGTCTATTGGCAAATCATTTTTTGTACTAACTCCGAGGTATGCCTTTACAGAGGAATTCACCAAGTAGCTATTTACTTTTGAACTTTAAATAACCATCCTATGACTTTTAGGTAACTGGCCAAACAAGGTTCCGAATGAAGCCACATACATTTTGAACTCATTTCCATTGTAGCAACAATCCAGTGTGGTTTTATAAATCCGTGGTTAGTGTTTGGTCACAGAAGTTTTTGGTTGAGGTCAAGTCTTTACTTTTGGTGAGTGAAACAGTGATATAGTGGGCCACACTGTTAACAGAGTTTGATCTCGAAAAGCTTATTCCGTCTGGAGTCTGCATGTTCTTCCTGACTCTGAAATCTGATTTTGGTGGTATCGACATTTTCAGTCATGCACATTGTGTTCTGTACTTTTATAACTGAATTATATATATAGACTACATAAAAGTTTTGAGTGCTATGCCAGTTTTAGTTTCATCTGTGGTTGAATCCCAAAACCAAAGACACTTTAAGTCAGCTGTGTGTTAAATGTGTTCAGGTGAAGCGATACATCCCCATTTGTGCACAGTGGTGCAGTGGTTGCAACCTTTCCTCAGATCAATTCTGGAGGTTTGGAGCCATTATGTTGCTGCTTTCATGATTATTTCAATCACTGGAGGGTATCAGATATGAGCTTTTACCTGAACTAAGTGTAATTGAGGGTTGATTCCTAATCTAGAAGAATTCTAAACCCACTTAAGTTAGTTTAACTGAAGTGTTGTCTAAATTATTTGAGATAACTTTGGTTTGTGTCAGATATGGAAAACCAAGTCCGTGAGAGAGAGAGTTAAAAAAAAAAAAGCTATTTCTTTTTTAAATCATTTTATGCCGTTTAAATTAAATTGAAACTGTGATACTGCATCAGCGCTTCTAAATCTGATAGTTTCACTGAACCTCTGACCACCAGAAAGTCTTCCTCCTCCTCCTCCTCCTCCTCCTCCTCCTCCAGCAGTGAAGAGTTCCAGCTGAGTGGCAGCTCAGACGCGTCAGCAAATCACAGAAGAGCCCACATACGCACAAAAAAAGACCCGAAACATGCTGGATGGTCACTGTACTTGATGGGGTGGAGGTTGGCGGAAGGGGGCGGGGCCTGAACCCCGTCTGTCCGGCCGTCAGGCGTCAGCGTCGCGTTGGCTTTTGTCAGCGAGTCTGAGCGAGCAGCGAGGCAGCAAATTGAAAAAAAATACGAGCTGAAGAAGGGAGATTTATTCAAGTTCATTTCTCTGATGTGTGTGTGTGTCTGTGTGTGTGTGTGTGTGTGTGTGTGTGTGTGCTGCAGAGCTCATTGCATTGCTGCGTCAGTGTCTCTGTCAGTGTCAACTTTGAATACAACACACACAGCACGGAGCTGAAAGTCCTGACAGCTCTGTGGTGTGTGTGTGTGTGTGTGTGTGTGTGTGTGTGTGTGTGTGTGTGTGTGTGTGTGTGTGTGTGTGTGTGTGTGTGTGTGCGCGCGCGCAGTGTAACTGAGGACACAGTTGGTGTGTTTGCGTGAAGCTGGAGGTGAGTGTGCTTCAGACTTATGGCTCCATGTGGCGTGCCGGTATAACACTAGATTTACTGGCTCAGTGATAACACACACACACACACACACACACACACACACACACACACACACACACACACACACACACACACACACACACCTGCAGGGCAGAGGAAAGCAGGCGGACGAGTAAACTCTGGGAGCCACATGAGAGACTCAGCTGACCTGTTTCATCTGAGCGTGTGTGTGTGTGTGTGTGTGTGTGTGTGTGTGTGTGTCAGCTTGTTTCAGTGTGACAGACTCAGACTGACACACACACACACACACACACTCAGCCAGGATTTCCTGCAGTTTCCACTCTAGAAGTCCACATCAGTTAAAAGCTGCGACGCTTTGCCTCATCCACTCCTCTTTATCACCTTTTTCTTTCACCTAAATGCAGATTCCTGCTTTTTACGACACATTTCACGGCCCGTTTCAGTTGTAGCTTGACTTTACTGTTTCGGCATCATATATGATTATATATATATATATATATAAAAAACAGCATATTAAAAGGAAATGTTGGAGGCTGCCAGCTGTGAAGTCTCTCTCTCTCTTTAACCTTTCAGCTTTAATTCTGAGCTTATCTCAAAGCCGCACTCACACGGCATCATGGGAGAGTTTTGGAAACTCATTTCCCCGCTGCAGCGTCGTCGTTCGGAGGCTTTTCACAGAGAAACACTGAGCTGCCGCAGCTTCAGACACACCCACTGATGGACGGAGAGGTTGATGTTGAGAGTTTAGTGAATTTTAATCACGAAGGATTGAATATATTAACTTTACACCGCTGAGCATGCAGTGCATCAGTCAGTTCGGTTCATGAACAGATGTGGTAAGAATTCACACCAATGGCCAGGAAAATTAACTTTCATGTGCCATTTCTTCTGTAGAGCTACATTTGTAACAAACGTGCATTTGTGGGATGAGCAAATTGATTAAATAACCTCCAGCAAAAGCTCATTAGAAATTCTTCAATTTTCTGGGATATAATTAGTTATTTTAGAAAAAGAAGTTAATTGTTTTTAATTAATTTTTTTTAAAGATTTTTAAATTTATTTTGAAAAAGTAGAACGAAAAAAAATAAAGAAAATCTTCAGTTATCAACTAAAAAAATTATGTTAATAAATGTAAATGTTAAAATTCAACTTATTTCCCTACTAGAACATAACATAAAAATATAATGAAATGATTTGCATAACACTGATATCTTCATATTCTGGTGTAAGTTACTTTGAATATTTCTACATTTTATTAAAATATATTTTAGGGAAGTTTGTAAACCAAATTTTTGTCTGCAAATATTTTTAGATTACTTTCATGTGTTGAAATAACACATTCAAGTAATTTATTAAAACTGATATTTCATTCTTTTCTTTGTCAATGAAGAAGAAATATCTGCCGTAGAAAGGAGTTTTAATGTACCACGTGTTCCTGTGAAGTGTTGGAATACAGACCAAAGGTGCCTTGCTCAGGGGACGCTGACAGTCCCGACTTGCATGTTGTTTTACTGGAGTTGGGCCGTGCAGCAGCTGCAGGCAGATGTTGACTCTCCTCTTCTCTCCTGTCCTTGTTCAGATCACAGATTACATTCACTGTGCGTATATCTATAGCTCTGCAGCAGAGCCTCTCCCTCAGTTCCAGTCAGTGCCTGCAGCGTCGTGCTCACAACCTTCACTCTGACTGGGAGAGGGAGGAGGGAGGATGCTATAGAGAGACACAGAGTGCTGTTTTGGCTGCAGGGCAGTGTTTCCTGCTGCACATGAACACCTCTTCCTGTAGCTGTGAGGACATTCTGCATCACCGAACCCCGAAACTTCCCCGTTAACATCAAACCCGAGAGAAATCTGAGGCCTGGAACGGCTTCTGAAGACCAGCAGGGGCTCATGTTGGATCACACAACTCACTTTCAGCACCACAAGGTAGTGTCTTAGTCAAGATCACCGAACCCGAGAGACCATGACTATTTAGGAAAGAATACCGAACAAACACCGAGATCGGCGCACCATAAGACAAGACCAAGACTTTAGGGGCCAAGGCAAGGCCAAGAGCAGGACCAGATCGTCTCAAGAAAAGACCAAGACTATGAGGGGCCAAGACCAAGTCAAGACCAAGGCTTTAAAATTCCAAGACCGTGTCAAGACCAAGACCAGAGCATCTCAGGAAAAGACCAAGACTATCAGTGGTCAAGACCAAGATAAAACCAATTCTTTAAGTAACTTAGACTGAGCATTCCAAGACCAAGACCAGAGCATCCCGAGAAAAGGTCAGATCTGTAAGGGACCAGGACCGAGTTAGCAATATGGCATTAAAAGGCCAACACCAAGACCAAGATCACAGTATCTCCAGAAAAGACCAAGGTTCTCAGGGGCCAAGACTGACTCAGTACTAAGACCTTGAAAATGTGGTCTTGAGATGGTTCTGAGATCATGTACTTCAGTACTGCCACATGGCGTGTGTCATCACGTTTAGCTAGATCAAGGACACATTAGAATGATGGAAAGGTGACTGAATACATGGAGAACTGTCAGGTGAAGGTTTTCTGGAGACAACCATATAAATCTGTGAAAAATTCACAAATTTATTATAGATTTAAATAATTTAAAATGTTTAAGAAGAAAAAGAAATAGGTTGCAGAGCAATGACAAATATTAAAAAAAAAAAAACGGTTATTTTGTGAGTTTTGGAAACATTTTTGATAATTTTTTCAAATTTTTTTGCATATAGAAAGGACAGTGTATAATAACTAGTTTTTTTTGTTTTTTTTAAGAATGAAGTGTAATTTATTCTTTGGACAAAAAAAAAATAATAGAAGAAAGTAAAGCAAACTCTAAATTTACATTTTTAAACACTTTTTCTTCTCCTGTGACTTGAAATAATACAGTGAATTTTTAATAAGTTTGTCTGACTAATGATAAGAATAAATGGGGGGGGTGGGCTGGATTGTGGGGTGTGGATGGGTGGGGTCAGAGGGGCCCCGGGCTGCCCTCAGGCTCGATCCGGCCCTGGAAGGAGACCAAGCTTCACATTTCGATGTGCCTCTTTAAAGAAAATGTTTTTTATTTACTCATTCAGCCATTTTCCCTTCGCATTTATTCCCACTTTCAGTGGAAAACAAGCGCGCAGAGCGAAGGATGACGTTTTTATCTCTCCTCCTCCTTTACTCTCTCTCCATTTTCCCCATTTTTCCACCCTTTCTCATTCATTCTCCACTCCCATCCAGCACTGTTGTGTTGAATTATCGCTGGCAGATGCTCTTCTTCTGGACCAAAGTGTGTGTGTGTGTGTGTGTGTGTGTGTGTGTGTGTGTGTGTGTGTGTGTGTGTGTGTGTGTGTGTGTATGCATACTTGATAAGGACGGACTTTTTATAAGCATGCACAATGCAGCCTCACACACTCTTATCTCCCACCGAGGGAGGTAATGAGGATCTCTCACACACACTCTCTCTCTCTCTCTCTCACACACACACACACACACACACAAACACACTGTTATCTCCCTCTCCGTGTCTCGGCTGACAAACAGCCAGCGAGGCGTCCTGCGTTCCTCCTCTCGCTGGTTTTTAATCATCTCGGAACAATGTGGCCCAGTGACTGCCCCCCCCCCTCCTCGTGGTTCTCCTCCTCCTCCTCCTCCTGGTTCTGCTCCCCCTTTCCCTCCTGGTTCTTCTCCTCCTCCTCCTCTTCCTCCATCAGCTCCTTCAGGAGCACCGGAGCCTTGTGAGCAGCCTGATCCTAGAGCCGGCCTCCTCTGCCTTCTTCTTCTTTCCTTCCACCCTCTGCACCTCCTCCTTTTCCTCCTCCTGCTCCTTCCTCCTTCTCCTCTTCTTCCTTCTGCTCCCTCTTTTACTCCTCTCTGTCCTATCTCCATTTTGTCCTCTTGTATTCCAAATTTGAAACCTCCCCACTTGTTCTTCCTCATCCCCCGTCCTTGATCGCCTCCTGCAGGAGGATGAGGAGCAGCAGAAGCAGGAGGTCTGTCTCTTCTGTCAGACGACCTCCTCTGGCTTCTTCTTCTCCTTTTCTCTCTCCTCTCAACATTCTGTCCTCTCTCCTTTTCATCTTCTGTTCCTCTTTAAGGTCCATCTGTTCGTCCTCCATCTGCTCCTCCTTCTTCTTCTCTTCTTTATCTTGAATGAAGAGGATCAAATCTGCTTCACCACCTTCCTTCTGCAATAATTTGAACTTCCTCCTCCTCCTCTCTGATCTCCTCCTTCTCTTAATCCTTTTTGTCCTCTTTATTTTCCCTCTCTTCATTTTACTCATCCTTTCTCCTCATCCTTCTCAATTTGTCTCTTCCTCCACTTCCTCCTCCTACTACTACTACTCATTTCCGTCCTCCTCCTCCTCCTCCTCCTCCTCTGCATTTCCCTCCTTCCCTCCTCCTCCTTCTACTCTTCCTCCTCTTCTTCATATTCCTCCTCCTCCTCCTCCTAATATTCCTCTTCGTCCTATTCGTCATCATCATCTTTGTCCTCCTCCTCCAACTCTTCCCCCTCCTTCACCTCCTCCTCCTCCTCATCATTATCATCTTTTTCTTCCTCCATCTTCCTCCTCCCTCCATTTACTTCAAAAGGTGAAATTCTCTCAAACTTCATGAATGTGCAGGTTTAACTGTTGGAGGAGATCTTCCTCTTCAGTCCGTTAAAGCAGACCATCATCATCATCATCATCATCCTCATCATCATCATCATCATCTACACTGTGTAGGAAGAAATGCTAATGAAAACTCGTATGATTATTAATTAGATAACATCATGCGGATCAATTAGAGGCTTTCTAGAATGAAGAAGCTGATCAGAGGTCACAGATCAGAGAGAAGTGTCCAGAACGTCTTCATGGAAAGGAGAATCTGTCGCGCTGGTGGAGGTGAAGAGTTCACGGAGGTCGCTCTGAAAAGAAAGGAAGACTTTACAATGCGTTCAGTGGTCATGGCGCTGCTTCATGATGTATTATTCATGTCGATTCCACTGAATAATATATAATACTGATAGCTGTACATGAATAGATGGATATAGCATTGATTAAATGCTCTGATTTAAAGTAATCTGATTACTTGAGGAGATGTTTTCAGGTTATTCATGTGTTCACAAAAAACACACGTGTCTGAGGAGGAGGTGGGCATCGAACCGCTGACCAAGCGCAAGAGCAGTTTTCCCTGACTTCAGGTGATGGGTCTGAGCCCCGGGTTGGGATAATGAGGGCGGCGCGGTGGAGCAGCGGTTCGCTCTGCTCCGCTGGCTCACAGCGGGGTCACTCCGCAGGACGGAGGAGCTGGAGCTGCTTCTGGAAGTCGGTCGCTCTTTAAATTTCTCCCCTCTGATCTGCTCCACTTTCCCATGATGCAACCTGCTGAGATGGCACTTCTATTTGCAGCGCACACACACACACACACACACACACACACACACACACACACACACACACACTGCAAAATCCTTGTGTTCTTCTCTTGTACTTAGTGTGTGTGTGTACATGTTTGTATACTTGTGTGTCTTTGAATGAGTGTGTATTTAGCAACATTCCTGTGTGTTTGTATAATCATTTGAATGTTTTCTGTTTGCTTACGTGTGTTCACATTTATGCAAGCACATATTTTTATCAATACTTTTGTGTATGTTTCTTTTTAGTGTGTGTGTCTTTACATGGGGGGTTGAATACTTGTGTGTGTGTTTCTTTATGTGTACTTGTTACTTTTGCATTTGTGTTTGATTGCATGCTTGTACGTGCTCTGTGTGCGTTCCTATGTGTTTGTGCGGGGAGGGGTTGTGTATTTGAATGTGTTTGGATGTTTATGTATTTGTGTGTGTGTGTGTGTGTGTGGCAGATGACAGTTGCTAGATAAACCTTCTTGTATGTATTACATTTATCTCCTCAAACAGGAAGCAGCTCTTATTACATCACACAAACATGCTCTTTGCTCCCACCGCAGGGTGTCAGGTCGGCGTGGAATCGAACACTTGGCAGAGGCGCTGTCTGGTGTGTGTGTTTGTGTGTGTGTGTGTGTGTGTGTGTGTTTGCGGTGGGAACCCTGAGCCGGGGCTTGGCTGAACAACACTGAGCAGCTCGTCTGTCTCCTTTAAAACCAACTAACATCTTTACATCAGCGCACGCTGTGGTGTCTCTCCAGCCTGTCAGCATGCCAGACGCACACAAACACACACATGCACGCACACACACACACACATTCACACACCCTTACAGGTGCCTGTGCAGTGCAGTAAAAAGTCTCCATCATGGCAGATAAAGGAAAGCCAAATGAAGTGGTGCACGGTGGTTTTGTGGTTTGCACTCCCTCTGACGTAGGTTTGAGTCTCTGGGCCATACTGTGAGAATTTGCATGTTCTACCAGTGCGTGCATGCATTTCGCCCCACAATGCAAAAAACAAAACAAAACAAAAAAAACATGCAGCCTCAGTAAAATGTTTCATATCTCGTGTCGAAATCAACATGGAGTTAATTTTCTCGAATGCACTGCATCTTTTCACCGAAACCAAAGGAAATATTTTATATATTTGAGTTGTTGTTATTTGAAGGTTATGCCAACGTTAAAACAGTCTGGAACAGTGGAGATTGTATCGGAGTGCATGTGGTTCACGGGCGCGCACGTTTTGACCTCACTGTTTCAAACTGCAGCATGAAGAATGGATGGCAAAACCACATGAAGTGTTTGAGATGCTGTGTTTGAAGCCACCAGCAGGACTGTGTGTGTGTATGTGTGTGTGTGTGTGTGTGTGTGTGTGTGTGTGTGTGTGTGTGCGTTCTCGTATTTCTATCCTTGTTGGGGCCAAATGTCCCCACAAGGATAGCAAAACGTGGAACGACGTGCCTTGTGGGGACCTTTTTCCGGTCCTAAGTAGGAGAAACAGTGTTTTCTTGACCATGTTGTTGTTACTGAAAAAAGTAAAAGTGCAAAAACATTTCTTTAGGGTTAGGCTTTATTGTGGTGTGGGTTAGGGTTAGGGTAAGGGTCAGGGTTAGGGGCTAGACATGAATGGGAGTCAATGGACGGTCCCCACAAGGATAGAAATACAAGACTGAGCGTGCGTGCATGTGTGCGCAGCCTGCATGCTGCCAGCCACAGTATTTATAGCTCCTCACACAGAGATACACAGCCACATTTCTCCGTGCTCATGTCAAATAAATGTCACAAAGTGAATTCTATCAAACAGTATTTACAGCGCGCCTCATGTTAACCCCCTCCTGGAGTAAATCACACACACACACGCTCACACACACACACACACACACACACACACACACACACACACACACACTCGCACACACACACGATTAGAAGATTCATTCTTTTATTTGGTTTCGTTGTTTGAACCAAGTGTGAAACAAAATGTTTAACGTCGTCTCTCTTATCTCCTCTTTCTCCTCTTCTCTGTTTTTCCTTTTCTGTTGCTTCGTTTCTTCATGTTTTTCCTCTTCCTCCCTTCCTCTACCTCCTCCTCATCCTCTTCCTCTACCTTTCCATAATCAACATTCCCTTCTCCTCTGCCGTCCGTCCCACCGATGCTCCTCAGCATTCTTCTACAGACAGATCATCTTGTCGTGTGTAGTTCACTGGCAGTAGTAATTCACGGCGCTGCAGCGTGGTGACCGGCAGTTTACTAGTTTAATAATAAAAATGAGAGTAGCACAGGAAGAGCTGCTGAGGAAAAAAAAAAGTAGAGATAAAGCTTTTAAAAAGAAGAGAGTGAAGCTTAAAGCTCGTGTGTGTGTGTCTCCGCATGAGGAGTTCAGATCTGCTGGTTTTACTGGTTCAGGGTCCTGACAGCGCCCAGTTGCCATGGTGACGGAGTATCTCCCGAGCCAGGGACGGATGGTCAGGTGTGTGTGTGTTTGCAAAGCTTGAATGTGTATGTAGGCCTTTGAATGGGATTGTTTGCTCAGCAGTGACCTGTGTGTGTGTGTGTGTCTGTGTGTGTGTCTCTGTGTGTGTATGTCTGTGTGTGTGTGTGTGTGTCGGCAGCTCTATAGGGAAGCTAATCGTATTTTAATTACAAAACCATCAAACGCGAGTCAAGCCGGTTACTTTCCACCCACAGAAAACAGGAAGCAGACAGTAAACGAAGCAGAGTGAGTTCAGACTGCTGTTCTTTCTCTCCAGACCGACTCCGTTTAGCCAATTAACAGTGTTGTGGTACTGACACAAGAAACGTCACTAGTTACTCTTTACTTCTGTAAATTGTAATGGGATTACTTTACCAGTTACTGCATTTGAAAAGTAATTTCTCTACTTTTTCCTTTATATACGCTGCATCTCTTCACCCCTTTTGGCAAAAAAGGAAAAGTTGTATTTTAACCACACGGAGACAATCAGCGCAGTCTGGAGTGTTTGGGTTAATGGCGGTCAGCGTGAGAGGAACCTGCTGGTTATTCATGGTGGAAGCCACTCGAGGAGGCGACCTCGGCTGTCTGGACTGAGTGTTTATGTGGACGAACATCCGGGCCGCCGCAGAAAGGACACATTATTATTCCAATAATCAGACTCCCATCAGAGGAAATTAATGGTTTAACCCCACTGCTCTGGCAGGCCGGGGAGCTGATTAGAGGACAGTAACGGGATTGTTTTGGATGATTTCAAAACTATGGCGGGTGTGGTGGCAGGATAATGAAGTAATGTTCTGCTGATTGAGTTATTGATTTTGGTATGTTTATAGTACATTATAGGCAGGCTTTGGTCATAGGTTAGGGTATAGTAATAGAATTGGATTTATATGTTTGATTGCTGATTATGGTACTGATTAGTCATAGTTTGGTAATGGTCGAGTTGGTTGATTATATAGAAATTGTATTGTAATTATAGGTCTTATTGTCAGTAGTGGCACTGCACATTTACAATATAGCAACGGTAGATTCAGTTCTAAGATAAGGCATTCTAATGGAAGGTTCAGTGAAAGGTCTTAATATTTATAGTATGTTAATACTAGTGCCATAAAGTTAAGAGATATAACGGTGTAGATGGTTAAAGGTGATAGTTTGGTACTGTCATGGTACAGTGATGGTTGTGTGGTTGTAGGTTAGGATATGACTTGGCTGTGGTCCTGGGACAGTTATGGTATTTTGATGGTAACTGGGGTTATTGTTTGGCATCCTTTCAGTTTGAATGGATTTGTTGCTAATTATGACATAGTTCTGGTAACCGTAGTGTGGATGTTGCACAGCATTGTTATAATATGATGTTTATGGTTCAATACAGGTGGTTTCCAAGCTGCACCGTTTCTTGACGCTGGAGTCTTATTTCAGCTCGAACGTGACAGCTGTTCTGGTTCTTTTACAAGTCTTCTTGAAGAAGCTGTTTGTTGTTTCAGTTTCTTTTGTTACTGAGGTTTTATTTTCCTTCTGAAGCACCTGAAAAGAACAGAGATCAGAAAAGATCATGACTTCAAACTGAACCGTCACAATAATTCGGCCGTGCTCTTGTTCCACTCTGTGACCTGCTGTAACCCCGGTGACCCCGGTGGAACGGCTGAGCTGGACTTCTGAGTCGAACCGCTGAGAGCGCCGAGAGAGGTGATGATAACACCGTGTGAGACGAGATGAAAGTTGACGTGTTTTAGCCACAAAACCAAAGAGAAAACTCAAATCAGTCACTTTGAGAACAGAGCGCCGACTAATGAACGTGTCTAAATGACTTCTTTAAGGTTATTTTTACAGTCAGGCTTCTACCTGAAGTCTTTAATCATTTCTGCAGCTCCACACACGGCAGATCAAACTCCAGCCGCTCTCTAATGAAGCTGCTTTGTATGTTAAATTTAACTTGGATGCGTCAGGAATGAGATGTGACTCGGGACTAACCCCGCCTCTTTTTCTCTCCTTGCCTTGCCAACCACAGCTGCCCCACCGCCGAGTGACCTTCTCCACGGCCAATCAGGCCCAGGATCTGCAGGACGCGTCCCAGCACAGCTACTACGACAGCGGCCTGGAGGAGTCGGAGACCCCCAGCTCCAAGTCGTCGTCGGGGCCCCGGATCGGGCCGCTGGCTCTGCCCGAGGACCACTACGAGCGCACCACGCCCGACGGCAGCATCGGCGAGATGGAGCACCCGGAGAACGGTAAGAGCAGGTGGAGTTTCCCCTCCCTCTACTCCTCGCCTCACCTCCGTCATGCCATCCATCAAAACCCAAAGGGGGCTCAGACACGCAAAGACCCGCTGCGTGTCGGCCCGAGCGCCAACGTCATGTGTTTAATCAAATTCCCACAATTCCCAGCGCGGCGTATACCTTCGTTAAAGAGGTGTGTGACCTCACAGCAGCGCAACACAATCAATATGCAACATAATCAAGTCCCGCGGCTTAACGAATTAACATCCCAATTATGTAAATCATAGCCAGTCCAGCCTTCCATCTCTTCCACTTATAGATCCACGGAGAGGGGGATAGCCACGCTAACACAATCCACGGCTCTCCGCCTGCTCCGCTTAGCGTTTTGTCAGCCTGTCATCCAGTTAGCGTGTTTTCTCTCTCTCCTACATCCTCCCTCTATATTAGTGAGGAAAAACTTCATGATGCTGGGAAATTAGCCGCCCGTTAACCTGTTTAACAGCTAGGAGGAAGTGTGAGATGCTAATGGTGCTAACACTAAACACAGTCATGTTCGCAACATTGAAACGCTGAAAATAACCACGAAACACATATTTTCTGTGACTTCCTTTCACTACTCTGCTGAGATGGTAGTTAGTAGTAAGATTTCTGTTTGCTATGATCTTGTTCACAAATGACAAGTGTTGGTAACGCTTCATGTTAGCAAAGATCCTTTTTTTAACAACTTTTTGGGACGAGTTAACGTTGGACTGCTTAGTTTTTCTTAAAGCAACACTAAGGAACTTTCGGTTTTCGTTGATTTTGGCGGCGCCAGTGGACAAAAGCGGTAGTGTTTTGCCTGAAAGAAAACTACAGTTCCCATGAGGACTAGCGCGCGGTGTCGTAAAATGCTGCTCCCGGTGGCGTGCTGTCGGACTGAACTCGCCTTCATTTGTTTCCAGTGGCTGTGTGAAGGACGGACAGCGACGAGGTAATGAATCTAATGGTGGCTAAACAATGTTATATCATGATATGATGCATGCCGTAAAGCAGTCCGCACATTTGTAGTTTTTTAGTGTCCAGGGTTCCTACCACCCTCCTCACAGCTGCTCAGTCCAAGTGAAAGCAATACTGACGCCCTCAGCCTGTGACAGAGGGGTCATTCAACTAGTTTTAAGTTGATGTATCATCACAAAAGATATTAAAATGTTTTATTAAGGTTGAAAAGTTCCTTAGTGTCGCTTTAAAGCTCCTGGAGTTCAACCATCGCGACAATGTCAATTTTCACCTATTAATTTGTGTTATCCTCATAACAATGACAGATGCTAATGCTGCTAGCGCTCTAAACAGTCACTTTTTTGATACGGAAAAAACACAAAACATCCAAGACAATGTTTTTTTTTTGTCTTTTTTTTGTGTACCACTGACTTTTTTCAATTTAATACTATGTTGTGATAGTAGTTGGCTGTTGGTTTTCTGTTTGATAATATTTTCTACCGATAATACTTCGTATTAGCAAAGATAACTGAGAAAACATATTAAACAGCTTAACATGTTTTCATTAATGTTCCCAAACTCAGAAAAGGGAAGAAATGGCTCAAACAACTACAAGTACTTTAAAATGCAAAGGACCTTATAGTCCTGCTGAATAAATTACCATCTATGGGATGTTTGGTAAAACTTTATGTACTTTGCTGTGATTTAATAGAAAACACTGAATCCAACAGGCATGAGGTAGGTTGTCTGAAAGGAGACAAGAAGTACCAACACATTCATGTAAATTTTATTTTCTGTTATAATATTTGGTTGGGTGCTAGGAAAAATATAATTATAGTGGAATTTGAGAATTGAGTGCCTGTTATGAATAAGTAACTTTAAATCATCACTGTAACTATTTAAATAATGATTCGTCACTGATGCTTCATGCAAAAAAAGATATATTTTTTGAGTTCGGTGAAAATAAACTGAATATTTTAGTGGTGGACCATTGCCTGGGAAGAAAACAGACATTTTTAGGCTGTATCTTTCAAACACTGCTGGATTTTTCTTCTCTTTGAACCATTTTCTGACATTTAAATAAAACCAAAACAAGGTGCCTCTTGTTTGAGGAAAATAACCAACAATGGGAGTCAGCACCAGCAGCACTCTTGTGTATTTTCGGGACCCTCTGACTGAAATAATCAGACATTTCACAGCTTTAACATCATGTTTGGATCGTGGCATCGATGAACTTTTCTTGCTTTTGGATCCAAAGCTAATTCTTTTTTTTTTTCTTCCTATGGTGTAAACAGAGCTTTTAATTTACTTATTTTACAAAACCAAATGATTAATTAGACACACATGTGAATACTCCACTGTGACTTTCATATATTTATTGTTTACCGTTTTCAGTTCCTGTCTTACTCCTGCCGCCGTTCTTTTTTCGACTCTGGCTGTTAGCGCCTCGTTAACACTTGCAGCAATTAAGCTAACGGAGGTGAAATGGTAGAAATTGGCAAGGGAGTTAAAAAAAGGAAAAGAAAAGCAGCCAGAGAAGAGAGAAAGAGAGAGAGAGAGAAGTTTGCTTTAAATGTCATCGCTGTCTTCTTTTGTGAGAGCGAGAAGACCAACTCACCCCCCTCCGCCCCCCCTCCTTCTCTCACAACCCACAGGTCGTACATATACCATCTGTAAACACAATTATTCACAGCTGCTCGCACGCCCACAGGCTACTGCCACCCAGCGTGTGTGTCTGCCTGTGAGTGTGTATACCAGTGTGAGTGTGTGTATGTGTGTGTGTGAGAGGCAGAGAGATAGCGATAGAGAGCAGGAGAGTGTGTAAGTGGCTGTATCTTCTCGCACACAGTGGAATGAGGTCAGGGAAATGTGGTGTGTGTGTGTGTGTATGTGCGTGCGCGATTGTGCTTTACAATCTTCCACTTTGATGGTCAAACATGTTTTAGCTGCAGGTATTTTCCCAAGGAAGTATGTCTGGGTGTGTGTGTGTGTGTGTGTGTGTGTGTGTGTGTGTGTGTGTGTGTGTGTGTGTGTGTGTGTGTGTGTGTGTGTGTGTTGTACCAGCAGAGAGGTCAACAGATTACAGCTGGTCTTGTGAGGATTAACACACCACTACAGATACACTTTACTCTCTGCGTGTGTGTGTGGGCCTGATTCAGAACTCCATCCTTTATTTACTATGATAAGACGTGACGAGCTCCCTTTCACACTTCACACTGATAGTTTTAATTAAAAGCAGGACTTCTTTTCCATTATTCCTCTGTGTGTGAGTGGAACTCCATTCAGCATCCCACTGATTTACTGATTTTTGACACATGAGAGCAGGACGGAGGTTCAGAACAAAGACTTCGGTTCAACGGTCGTTTGCTCCATCCTGTCTCATCCCAACAAACCACATTCAGAAGGAAACCAGTGGCAGACTTTATCCCCGGAGAAGGAAACTGCTCAACGTTTTGTTACATGTAGATAAACCAAAGTCCTAATAGTCATAATTTCAGTTCATTCGTTCATTTCATGGTTTCAGTCCTTGGATTCAGTTCTTGAGTTCATGTCTTTGGTTCAGTTCTTGGGTTCAGCAGAGATTCAGTTCACAGGGTCAGGTTCAGTTTGTCGGGTCAGTTGTTGGCTTCAGTTCTTGTGTTCAGTTCTTGGGTTCAGTTCTTGAGTTCAGTTCCTAACCTCAAGACTACTTGGTTTGATTGAGTTTGGATGCTCATGGAAACTTTCAGTTTTCAAGTTCAGTTTGTGGGTTTATTTTAAACGTTAAGTTTGAATGTTCAGTTCCAGGTTTGGTTTGGAGCTTCTGTTTGGAGCCACCAGGTGTATTTCTGGGGTTTGTCTCATTCTTCTGTACGTCCAGCTCCGTGTTTTAGGCGCAGGGTTCAGCTGCCTGTCGTTTGCCCCCCGACGGCAGTCTTTTAAGCCGCTTCCTGGCGTTTCCCTGTGCTGCAGACGATATCGATCATCCAGCTGTGTGACTGATTGCTGTCGGCTCAGATCTCAAGCGCCTCAGACAGATTGATGAAGAGGAGGCGCAGCGACAGCCTGCGCAGCCCCCTACACCTTCCCTGTCTGCTCCTTTAAAGCTGCCTGTTATCACAACTTATTTACCTTCACAGGCAAATCTCCCTCTGGTCACTTTGCACATGAACAAATTCAATCGACTTGATTTCTAAAGCTGGTTTCCTGTCTTCAGGAGGGCTCAGTCTGCTGGATTAAACTCGTGTGTCCACTGCTCATGGGATTCAATTGAAAGGTGGATTTGTGCACAGATGTGCCACATCAGGCCGTTTAGCCACTCGCGGCCTGGGGGAGCCCCCCCCCCCCCCCCCCCCGTGGCTCGTCTCGATGCATCTTGGTTGCTCTTCCACCTGCTTTCATAGGTGGATTATCTACATATAGTCGCTTAATCTGCGCTTAATCCGCATATAAAGTGGATGCCTTTGACATGTGACATGGTGCCGGTGCGAGCTCGCTCCGCACCAACTGCTCCATTTATGTAACCGTATTCACTGAGTCCCACAGATTGAAACCATGAAAAGCTCCAAACTGGATTATCGAGTGGATTGTGGTTTTTCTGGAGAACGCACGGGTTTTCGCTAACCGCTCTGCGATTCTGCGAAACTCCTCCGGAAGCGAGTGGGCGCGTCGACGGGGCTTGACTTTAATCTCTCACCGAATCAGAACCAGATAAACTGACCCAACACAACTGATAGTTTTCGCTTGTTTTTTCACCTTGTATTTGTCTTTTTGTTTTGGCCAGAAGTGTGGTAATGCCAGTATTAGAAATAGATTTGAGTTATCCAGAACAGGTAATGAGATTACTGAGGTTTTGTTTAGAGCTCAGCTCGACGAGACAAATTCATTTAAGAGCATCGAGCCTTGCATTAGTGGAGGGTTTAATTCAGCACTAAATGAGACATTTGGAGGAATGTGAAGTTGTCGAGTGATTATATTAGAACTGACCCAGTATAGTCTTTTAATTTAGATGGATTATCTTCTAATTCAATCCAGAAGTGAAGAAATGTCATGATGTTTGAGAGTTATCGGACAAATCGAGTGATGTATTGAGTTTTTCTGTTTCCAAAAGAGGGTCTCTGGGAGAAACATACCACTGATGAAGGTATTTAGAAGATAGTTAGGACAGCAAATTGAAATATCTTCCTTTGTTTAAACTGCATCGGGTAAAATGGTTGTTTAACTGCAGTATTTAGGAAAAAAAATACTTGGAACAAAGAACTGTGAGATTTGCACATATAATAAGTTTTATAGAGGAGCCTTTGAGTACCACAGAAGATTTTAAATGGCTCCTCGTCCCAAAAATACTTGTTAAAATCATGAATTCCAACCATGTGAGATTTGACACCAAGAAGTTTTGTCAAAACCTAGGAACAATGTACTAAACATTCATTCCATCAACTTTTTTTCCCCCTCAAAATTCAAACCCCCTGGCAGACTGGGGAGAAAGGTTCTCGCGCCGACCAGATCACACACGAAAACACAAACATGCTTTCAAACATGTCGGCGGTCTGCCGAGCAGAGCTGAGAGCCCAGGCCGGGACCGATGTGGCCAGATCCCTATCGCTCCCCGTCCCCCACCTCCCTCTTTCATCCCGCTCTCCGTCCTGTAAATGGTCAGATAATGGACGTTAATTCCATCAGCCCGTCTCTTCGCTACGCTAATGCACCCACATCCTGTCTGCGATGGAGGGATGGAGGGAAACCAAACTGTGAGGGGAGACGGGTGGAGGGGCGAGCAGAGGGGAAAGGTGGAGTTTGTGGGATTTGAGTGCGTGCGTGTGTGTGTGTGTGTGTGTGTGTGTGTGGTGACAGTGGAGAGGAGAGAGGAACAGGAAAAGGGGTGCTGCGAATAAAAAAATAAGATGAAAAAGAAAATAAAGTGCAAAAAAAAAGAAAAGTAGAAGAGATAAAAATTATTCTTGCTGATGCACTGGATAACAGGCTGTGTGTGTGTGTGTGTGTGTGTGTGTGTGTGTGTGTGTGTGTGTGTGCGTCTGCATACACTCAACTCCCTGGATGAAACCACATGCAAACACACACACACACAACCTCTTTATCTACTGATTGCATCAGACTGAGAGCTGTAGTAATAGCTGCACACACACACACACACACACACACACACACACACACACACACACACACACACAGCGTTGTGGTTCTGTCTTTGTGGGTCCTTCCCGTTGATGTAATGCGTTTCCTTTATCCAACCTCAGTGATCGACTAACGGTTGAATCTGACATAAATGCAAACAACACAACACACACACATACATTTCACACTCTAGAATTGTGTGTTATACAAACATATGAATACAAAACATTCAGATTCTCTTCAAAAATCCTCTTGTTGTGTTTGATTGTAGTGACTGGCTCTCCACGACTTTTATTTGCGAACTTTATGAGAACTTATTTTTGCTATACCTCCAAGTTTGACTTGATCATCTCCTGCATTTTGTTTTCTTTTTGAATCATTCAAATGAATTTTTTGTAATATTTTGTGCTAGGAGTAACTGAACATGGTCCTAAACAGACTAATTTATTAATTAAATGTGCACATCTCCACATGATGTCCCTCCAAATACAAAATCTTTTCATGTGTGTGCTGTTTAGCGGGATATCAGTAAATCTGACCGTTACCTCAATCTCTCAGACCACAAAATCAACCAGAATGCTCCTTGCTTTAATATCCAGTGGAGGTGTGTGCTTCCAGCTTTCACATGTCTTTCAACATGTCTTCATGACCTCTTCCATTTCTGACCGGCTCGTGCGCCAGCGGCTTCACGTCCTCACATGTACAGAAGAACGAGGCTGAAGCGCACTCACACTATCTGAGCTCTTAATCAGCCGCGGGCCTGATTCCCCGATAAAACTGTGAAAACACAGAAAACGTTGGGAGAGCTCGACTTGACGGAGGCGAAGACGGCGGTGATGATGAGGAGGATGATGATGTGAGGCGTTTTGGTGCTGCAGTCACACTCGTGTTGTGAGTTAGATGAGTGTGAATCTCACAGGGGGATAATTAAAATGAAGGAACGTTTCTGTGAACCACCATGCATGAAACTGAGCGCGCTCAAGAACTCAAGTTTGATTTCTTTACACCTGCACAGAAGCTTTTTTTTTTTTTTTTTTTTTGAGCTGCTTGGTAATTTGGATTTTTCGTGCACAAATCTGACGGCCGTCCTGCCGTATCTGTGTTGGAGTTATTGTAGAATACATGTGTATCTGAAAATCATTTCCTTTCACTGTTGTGCTGGTCCTTGTGAAGCACTCTAAAGAAACCAAATAATAAAGCGTGATTGACATACCGAGGCTACACACATTTTAACAGGCTCATCCATTTTGTTTAGGTGAGGTCTGTAACTTTTATCCCCTAAAGAGCCGTTTTGAACCAGTTTCAAACCGTAATTATGTCCCGCCATCTGATAGAACCTCCTGTTTTGTGAAGAGTAAGTAGGAAATTGTCTATCTTTGATGTAAGAGCCAGGGAGCTTTTCTTTTTTTTCCTCCTGGATATGAATTTGAGGAGCTGTTTTTTTTTTTTTTTTTTTTTTTTTTTAAGAAAAAGAGCAGCAGAGTAGAGGAGGTCATGTGCTCTTCTCAGTGAAGCGCATCGCCTCCATCTGTCTAAACCTCCCTCCACCCGCTGTACTACAAGAGGCCTCCGCTCTCTGACTCCTCTCGCTCCTCCTCAGGGATCCTCGCTCCCTTTCCTCCTTTTTTCCTCCTCCATCATCTCTCCAGTGGGTAATGATTGTGAGGAGGGGTGGGTTGGGGAAGAGGGGGGAGGCAACAGTTTGTACTCCAGACTGTCAGAGGCTTCCAACGCTAAACTGCATTCTTTGGAAACTCTCGCAGTATTTTTAGTTTTTCTCAAACTTGGCAGAGCCGTGACGTCCAAAAGTTCAGTGATTTCCAGAAGCAGCTGTCCGGTAAAAAATAAAGGGGTCGTCTCTAACGGTGGTGACACTAATGGATCTCAGAGAGGCTAAAATTACATCTCCACATGTGGAGCAGATTACGGCGAGGCCGTCCCAGCAGGTTCCTTAAGGGCGTTCCAGATGTTATCGTAAGGAGGCACCAGGATGTCCTGAAGAGCTCCCAGAGGCTGAAGGAGTTGTAGCAGTAACGCCTTCGGAGTCACTGAGGAGGCGCTGCGGTTTGCCGAGCATGTCCAAACAGTCGCTCCAAAGGGCTCGGGAGCCGCTCGGGAAGTCGGACGGACGTTCCGCCGCTGGTGGGCTTCAAGGTTCTTGGAAAATTCATGACTTTTATGGGTCACTGAGCGCTAAATAGAGTTTTTTATGGTTTTTTGAAGGGGCTGTAAGATCTCTGAAGAGGTAACATGATTTCAACGTCTCCCAGAATGCTCTATTGATGACCCTCCAGAGCTTTGCAGCTGCTGCCAGAGCCAAGGGTCAAGCATCTGAGAGCAGAGTCAAGTAGTTTAGGATTCAGTGAATTTGTTGAAAGCCTGCAATGATTTATTTTTAAAACGATGAAAAAGGTGATGTGGAAGTAAAAATTAGATTCGGACATGGATGCTCAAGGTCCAGCAAGAGACACGCGATTAATCTCGAAATGTTTCAGCAGTTGGAGGTATTTGAAAATGCTTCAGAAGACGTTTGATAAAGGTCAGGGTGAAGTAAGATTCTTAGGAAACATCTTCTGGCCATGGTCCACCTTTAGGACCCTTCAGGTAGAACGGGCAGGTGTTTGTGTTCGCCTCACGTGAAGTTGCTTCCGAACTCACAAACAGGGTTTTGTCTCTGCTCTTTGCTGAACAGGCGTCGAGATCTGGTCCATCATTAGGAGGTTTCTCAAGTTTTGTTTGCAAAGTTTGCTTCAGTGATTCCCCCAAAATTTTTAGACTGAGAGTACATTATTTATGAGGACCGAACCTCTCTGAGAACGTTCTTCAAGTCTCAGAAGTAAGATGAAATAAGATGAAAGGGTTTTTCAAGGTAACTAACGGCTGAACGTCGGCATTCTGAACGGGGATCACTGGAGTTTGGAGAAAGTGAGCGTGAAGCCCCCTTTGGAGGACTGTTGGAGATCCCAGGGGGTCTTCAGCTCGCACAGGTTCAAAATGTTTTGCTGGTAACCGAAGAAAACAACTCAGTTTTTGGTAGTTTGCTGAGAAACGGATTCAAAAACAACAGTATTTTTAATTGTCAGCTGGAAGCGGCATCTCTCCTCTGGACTAAAACTAAGACAGATGCAACTATTAGTTGGTAAAAACACAATGCCAATCGTTCTAATGCTGGAGTTTTGAGGAGTTTTAATGGAGACATCTGTCTTCACCGCCATCTGTGCTGAACAGGAATTATACCTACTGATCCGCCGCCATGTGTCTCCTGGTGCATTCATGAATCCCAGAATCTAGGAAATTAAATTCAGTGTTTCAGTTTATTGTTTTGAAAGGCAATCCATTTAAAAAAAAAAGATGAAGAAGCACTGGTTCGAACGATTTTAGTGGTGATTGACGTGGTTTTGGGAGATTTCATTATGGTAGAAAGACTTGCCGTTTCGTTCGCTGGTCATTTCCCATGCGCGTTGCTCACTGGCGGATCCCTTCAGGAGTTTTTCCCGGTTCCTCAATGTGTTTCTCAGTTGTTTCGGTGTCAGTGACAGTGTTGGCCGTGTTCTCGCAGCGCTAACATGCACAGCAGAAGCTCATTTCCTGTTTTGGCAACTGCTTACTTTGCAAAAACCTCGTTTACTGACTAATCATAGAGCTGCTGTCGGACACACTCGCACACACTTTATCTTCATGCACACACTCATTAGAGCCTGTAGTGTTACTGCACTTCACGCTGAGTGCTGAAAGCCTTTCTTGGTTTACACGTACACAAAATGTACACACACACACTCTCTCTCTGTCGCAACGTTACATAATGATGTAAGCAGCAGTCCATAGTTTTGGAAGTGGGACACTCGCTGAGAGACGGTCTGACGAAACCACAGTCCTGAGGAGGTGTGTGTCACTTCTTCACTGTGTATTTGTAGGTTCTGAAGTGTGTGTGTGGGATAGTGCGTGTGTGTGTATATCTGCTCCTCATTAGTGAGTAGATAAAAGGAGTGTGTGCAGCTTTAGAAGAGGTGATTCCTCCCTGTGGAACCATACCTCCCTCTCTGTTTCTTATTTGTATCGCTGAGTGTGTGTCGTGCTTGTGATGTGTGTGTGTGTGTGTGTGGAAGTGTGTGTGATGTCAAGAAGCTTTATAGTAACAGGCAGTGTTCTTTGGATGCCCTCTCCTGTCCCTGGGGGGGAGAGAGAGGGAGAGAGAGAGAGAGAGAGGGAGAGCGAGGTGGATTTATTTTTCCAGGTCTGTTGTTTATTTGAGCTTATCTGCGGTGGCCGCTGTACACTACACAAGGAGGTGTGTGTGTGTGTGTGTGTGTGTGTGTGTGTGTGTGTGTGTGTGTGTGTGTGTATGACTGTGTGTGTGTATACGAGTGTGTGTCCGTGTGTGTGTATTTGTATTTGGCAGTAGCTGTAAATCGGCACTCGGCCAGCATTCGACTGATGTACAACAGCAAGGATGCTACACACATACACACACACACACACACACAGACACACACACACACACACACACACACACACACACACACACACACACACACACACATACACACACACCCACAGTGTAGTCTCCATGATTGGATTATTTTGCCCGTGTTGTAGTGAGATATAGATAGAGTGTGTGTGTGTGTGTGTGTGTGTGTGTGTGTGTGTGTGTGTGTGTGTGTGATGATGTTTTCTTGCTTTCTTTTTTTTTATACTGTCAAATTCCTGGCAGGCGGACTTGCTGGTGGAGGTTTCGGGGTGGTTGAGTCGTTTCCGGGTGTGGTTTACAGCGTTGGGCCGAGCAGTGAAAAAGGTTTCACGCTTGATTGAAAACACTGGAAAAATAAGTTTAATCTTAACGGCGGACTGAACAGTTTCATCTGAAAAAAAAAAAAATCTGTAAACAATAACTGGGTCACCATGAATAATGGAAAAATCCTAAGCTGATTAAAAACAAAACAAAACAAAAAAAAAATCCTTCTCACCATTTTCTAGGTTCCTCAAGTGTTATTTTTAAATTTCCAGGTGTAATTGCCGGTCTGAAAGTTTTATTTTTCACTGAAATCATCTGTGTTTGTTTTACTGATAAGGTACAGCAGATGGGATGAGTTCCGTGGGACATCTTGACAAAGGTTCGGGTTCCTGAAGAACTTACTAATACTTCATGGCGGTCTTGGGAATCATTGGTTTGTGTCACTGAATGTTATCAGGTTGATTGAGGTGATTAAAATGGTCCTGGATGGTTCTCTGGCTCAGTTCTTCACTGTAGAACTCTTTCAGGGGAAGAATGGACAACTCCAGAAGTCTTTTTGAGGTTGTAGAGCTGAGGATGTTTGTTACTTTCCTTAAAGTCCCTACATCCGTCCCTTAAAAAGACACGGAGACGTACAAGAGAAGGGAGAACGATCATTTGGACTCTTTCTGATTGTTCAGTTGAGGAACCGAAGCTTGAAAAGGTTGAGAACTATATCAAAACTGGTATTGAAACAAGACGATAATGATTTAAAACACCTAATACACCTGTATATCTTCGGTCATTCCATTTTCATTTTGATTTAAGAAATTAAAAAACAGAAAACAAGCTGATTTCTGTGTTCTGATGTGATTTTGGTAGACGACTCTTCCCCCATTTCTTTTTTTGGAAATCGAAAATCAAAAGGAAAGCGAGCTTATCAAATAACAGCAGGATTAGAGTTTATCAAATAAAGAAGGGCATCTTCTGGGTTTTTATGGCAAAGCAAGCTCGACAGAATGAATTGTGGCCGTATTGTATTTCCACTTTTGGTAAATAAACACATAACAGGAAATCAGACAGGGACATGTTTTCTGTTTTTTGATTTCCCAGGGAGAAACGGACCGTCTCCGGTTTATTGTCTACCGCCATCCAATGGCCACAGGGCTTTTAACTTTTTCAATTATTTTCAACTATTATTAACCAAACACCAGAACCAGATGCTGGATTTTCCTTTGACATTTGTCACACATTTCTATACAACTACACCAAATTTCCACTCATAGCATCATTGAGTTCCCATAAGTTATTATGGGACCTCCGTTTAAGGTTTCCCAGGCAAATAAATCCTCTCAGGATCTATTAGAGGTTCTTATTGTTTTAATAGAATATTGCTGCTTTCTGTTGAACTTTGTGAGGAACGCGCTTCGTCAATGTGATTTTTCCACAAGTCAGAGCTAGAGGAAGGAACAGTTCCAGAGTATCTGAGTCTGAGGCCTGCAGGGGGTCCAGAGGTCACTGATGCAGGTTTCGGTGCTCCCGCAGGACGTCCAGGCGGCAGTGGACATCAGAGATCTACTGGGAGATTAAAGAGGTTTTCAGGAGCTTTCCAGATGTACTCTGATGGGAAGGCTGTGATTGAGAAAGCTCTTGGAATGTAATAGGATTTACCAAGAAGGGTCTTGAGAAGGTTTCCGGCATTATTACAGGTGAGGATTTCCATTTAAAGGTTAACGACGGCGGATGTATCAGCACAGATGATTTCACACCATCTGCGACTCTTAATTTCACACAGAATCAGATCGCTTGTCACGTCGTGTTTGCCGGCGCTTGATATTTCCGCGCCGCTTTCCCGTCTGGATACGATCGCGCCCGAATCCCCGGATATGAGCGAACAAAGAGCCTTCAATAAATCGCAGGCGTCTGGCGTCTTCTGAAGGTGAAGCCGCTCCCTTCAAGTGTCTCCACCTCCGTCGTCGGCGTATTTGCTGACACGTAACCTTTAACAAATCGCAGCTTCAAGAGCCACGTGTACCTGTATCATCATGAATATTCAGCGCGCTTGAACCGCTCTGTATTCTCTTCACAGTTGCAGCTTCTTGGCTCTTAAACTGCAGCTTGAATAAACTGTCAAACTGTCCTTTCTGTCAGCCCCAGTTTGCTTTATTGGCACGGAATATAAAAGCTCTTGAAATATAAAAGCTCTTCCTGCAGAGCAGTTAAAAAAAAAAAACCTTCACAGAGGTATGAATTCAGGCATAATAAACCCGGTCCATTATCAGACATCGGGAAATGTTCCACACACTAATCGCTGATGTTCTTTATGTCCCCGTCTCCATTTGGTAATGAGTTCTGTGTGTCGTACGTATAGTAATATCCTGTCCAGGTGTCGCTGCAGCTTCAGTGTGGGGAAAAAAAAAAGAAAAAGACCAAGGGCGTGTTGCATAAAATGTATTGAATAAGAAGTGTCTGTGTGGCTGCTCCCTCTTCCAAAGGTCAGAGTGAGTCACAGCAACCTGCACCAACAGGATGTTCTTCCTGCGTCTCACTCTCAGACACGCTTTATACGTGAATACCAATTTATGCATATAATTTACTGACTTATTTATCTACTCAAGGTCCAGACTTAACCTGATAAGACTGATTTTCTACAAGTCCATTCAAATGAAATCCTCATTTAGCACTCAATCGCATTATAAATAAGATTCCTGTGACGTATTTACAAAATGTGTAATGGTAATAGTCATTTCTACGCTGACATATGACACTTTTTTTTTTTACATGTTAAATGTAAATCTGTTTAAATGAGGCGAAAAAAGCATAAAAATAAATGAAAATACTGTAAAGTAAATGAAATAATCAGTACATGCAGTTTAAAAGAAATGGCCAATGGTAATAAATATAAAAAAAAAAACTCAAATACATAAAAAAAAATAAAATAAGTATATACAAAGGTTTATAAAAAAAAAAAAAAAATTGTTGAATGGAAATAAAAAGGGTTAGTAAAGGAAATAAATAAAAAAAAAACACAGAAGTTTATTTAAAACAAATAAAAATATAACAAAAATAGAAACAAACAAAGTAACAAACAAGCCTGTGAAACTTTAAGAAATCAGTTAATTCTAATTAATAATGAATAAAAAAGTAATTTTTTTTTTTAACTTGAACTGACTTCCCCTCCTCCTTCCTGGAGTATCTGGTCGTGGGTCAGATAATCTCAGATCAAAGTCTCGGCTCCCACGATTCGGCTCGCCATCGTGGAGCTATAAGTGGCCCTTCTAAAGCCGCCTCCCGCCGCGCTCGGCCTCCGTGAGCGCGGGCAGATGCTCCCGGTGGGCTCGGTCCGCCCCGAGCTGCCGTCTCCGCGACAGATGGCCGACCGGCGGGGGGGCGGAGGGGTGGCGTGTGAGGCCGTGACCCCCGGGAGCCCGGCCAATGCGGACGCGGCGGGGAACGGAGCCACAGGTCCGGGTTGCTATGTTGGCGTTGCATCATGGGAGCTTGTGACGAGGTGATGTCAGAGCGTTAATGGGGGAGAGTAAACAGGTAAACAGGTACGCTCACACACCCCCAGAGGACTGTGTCTCTGATGTCCTACTGCGGCCAGCACAGGGGACACGTCGCCATGGAAACAGGAGACAGTGACAGTGGAGACAGGGTCAGACAGCAGAGTTACCTGAGGTGCGCACACACACACACACACACACACACACACACACACACACACACACACACACACTGGGTGTTCCTCCATCCTCACCACCTGCTGCAGGTCCCTCCCGTTCTCTTCAGGGCAGTTAATCCTCTCTCTCTGTTGCCCCTCAGCAGGGGCATTTCAGGAGGTAATTTACCTCCCTGCAGCCCGATTCAAACAGACCACAGCTCCTCTAACGGCTCCTCATCCCCAGGACAAATAAAAAAAAACGGAAACTCTGCCACACTGGAGCCGAAACAGTCCTTGAACCCTCGAGGTCGCTGTCATGGCCGCTCCCCTCTTCAAAGAGGCCGCCGTTGTTGGTGGGAATAAAGAGATCTGGAGATCTCGAACACACACATTACTCACCAACCGTGTGCAGTCCGACAAGGTTGAGAGCAATTCTCAGTGTGTGTCAGATGAATGTAATGCAGAAAAATCACACCATTTCTTGGCTGGAAAGTGGTATAATATTGGGAATTCTCTCAGATGAATGTGACTGGACGACGCTTCACTGGAGTGTGCTGGTCTGTATGTTTAAAGAGAAAAAAAAAACAATCATGCTCACGCAATCATAAATATGTTTTTCAGTGTTTTCCAACAATGAAGCTTTTTTTTTGTATCCTAATGGAGAGGTGGGGCTTTGAAATCAATTGAAGCATTTTTACAGGCTGATGGCTTCAGACATACGTTTTGGTGATGAAAAACAAGGAATTTGATGGGAAATTACAACACTATTTCACTTTTAGGTAATTATTTAAATGGATGACATAATGACACAAATAAATATATATTCTAAAAACTAAGGGGTATTTTAAACCCCTTAATGGAAAAACACTACATTTACCGGAATTGAAATATTGCCGGACTTTTACTAACTTTTTGAAAAGTTTGAGGAAATGTGAAGCATTTTATTGCATTTGGAGGTGAATTTTTCAGAGTAGAAGAACATCGGCCTCCAGCAGATTTATGGAAAGTACTGAAGTTGCTCTACCCTGTTGCATGTCGGCGCTGCTCGGGCTGTCACTCAGTCGATTAGCCCGCTAACTGAAACCTTCCCGGTTGGGGCTGAGAGCGGGGCGGAGGCCGGCGGAGGCGGGCTCGGGGCTCGTAGATTAGCCGAGGCTTAAAGGTGTGCGGCGGTCGCATGCCGCTGCTTCGCCGTTACGGCCCCTCCACCGCCTATTAAGCCCCGCAGATTAATGCTCTCAGTAATTAATGAGCAGCTTAGAGGCGAATTCACAGAGTGGACCCGCTCTCCTAAACCCATATTGTTTCCCATTAACCGGCAAACCCGGAGCGTAGTCGAGCATTTCCCGACCTGCCGCTCAACGGGCCGCTGATGGATGAGCGCCGCTCACTCTGAATTAGCAGCATTAGCGCTAACTGCCGGGGGGGTGGGGGGGCAGCGGCGTCGGCGCCTGGAATCGGTCCTTCTTTTCACCACTGAATGAGGAACACATGTTTGAGACTTAAAATGACGATTTTAAAATAACGACAAAAGAAAGGCGCTGTTGTTTCTAAATACTAAGACACTAACATCGTCGACAAAAGTGTTTATCCAACTCGTATCACTGTCCTGTTGTTAGTAGCTGAATGCGTGCCGTTCTATACCTCTGAGGTAACTTTTTGTGATATTTCTGGCATTTTCTTCCCTCGCTGCCGAGTGTTCTATACATCTGCTGCTTCCCTGAAATTTAAAGCCGCGGGTTTCTTTGTCTTCGCCATCGCCGTGGAATCACCCGCCTCGGCAGATTTACACGCGAGTTTCTTCTCTGCCGGTCCCCACTGCTGTGAAAGGGCCGTAATTGCTACGTCTCGCTGTAAAATTATAGCTGAGATTCTTCAAAACAATAACAGCAGCAGCAGCAGCAGCAGAGCGGGGAGCTAGCGCGCAGGTCCTCCAACTTCATGCATGTTGCATACGTGTTTATTACCGCCCCGCATCTTCACACAGACTCCGTTATTCCTGAGCGCTCCTCCGTCTTCCTGCCTCTGCATTGTATAAGCGTCTCACCGCAACAGAAAAGAAGCTCGGCAAACAGCTAATTACTCTCCTCCAACAACGCTTAATTGCCTCCTTCAAAGGGAACTTCAGATTCGCAGGAAACATTAAAGACATGCGACGATGTATACGAGCGTATGTAACCTAGAAAAGAGCTCCGCTGGATTAAATCGCCGCGTTTTTCACCACCTCGCTTCTCCACCAGCTGTCCAGACTCCCGCTGCTTGTTGTATAAGAAGCAAAGAACGCAGCAAGACAACGACTCAACAGATTACTGAAACTTCATATGAAATATCTGCTTTGTCTTTATAGTCTGTATATGTTCATCAGGATTCATCTCATACTGAAGGATACATCAGTGCCAGGAAAAGGAATTCCCCCCTGATACCCCACATTCTTATTAATTAATTCTAAATCTCTCAAGAGCCCAACATTGATTTCCTGTAATTTAAATTTGTCTTTGGAATAATCAGTTAAATATTAATGGCCAATGATGTAATGATGTTGGCCATTTTGGATGTAATGAAACAAATGAAATGGTTTGAAATGCTGTATAGTTTGTATTGTAAATGAATGGCTGTGACAGCTACACCGTCAGATATGTCTGTTTTTTATATGAAAACAGCTTAGAAACAAACCATATAATGAACCAATAATGGGACAATTTAAGATTTTGTAGAAATAATGAAACACTTTTTTTTCTGTTGAGAAGGATTATTAAAAAAAAATCAAGCAAAGTCCCCTAGATGTTAAATGAAATGTGGCTGTTGGTGGGAAGCCGCCTCTTCTGTATGTATAGTTTGCGTTGGTCGGCTCAGAGTGAAGAAATGAAGCTGCTCACACCTTAAAGGCAGAGGTGCAGGATCTGACGGCCCATAATGCACCTGTGAGTTCGCTGCGGTCAGATGGCGGCGGCGGCGCCGCCCGTCTCGCCGGCGCCGCGCCCCAGCACCTTCGGCTCGACCGCGACTCCCCCACCCGGACACCTTCCCGTTCGACCGCCGTCAATTTCCTGTACCGGCTCCCCCCGACCCGCCGGCACCGCCTCCACCTGCGGCGAAGAAAGAGGGGATGGAGGTGGGCCGACGTCAATATTCATGAGACAGGTAGCTGATCTGCAGGAGAGGGGGTGGGGGGAGGAGGGGTCAGACTCCACTGGCTGCCGCAGCCAATTATAGGATGTGGTCTGGAAGGAGGTCGGCAGTCTGGACGGGGATCTCTCCAAGCGGTTGTCACAGCGACGCCAGCTTTGATGTTTTGGTGTTATTGTGAGTCAATGGAGGGAGGCGGGGGTGCAGACAAAGAGCAGGAGGGAGGTGTGTGTGTGTGTGGGGGGGGGGGGGGGGGTTGGATGGAGGTACCCCCTGCAGAATAGAGATCTCTTTGCTTTGTTGTTTCCTCTCCATGGAGGCTTTTAGCTCCTTCAGGAAGTCAGCAGCCGGACGACGTCTGGCCCCTGGTTTGGCCCCCGCAGCCTCACTTTACAGGATTGCGCCCAGATTAGGGGGCTTCAAATAGGGGAGACGTCAGGATTGAAGGAAAACCGATGGCTAATCCGCAGCGACCCCTTGATAATCCACTTATTTGGCAGGTATTAATATAACAATCCCTCCTGAGTTTTTAAGCTGTGGTCCTCCATGCTGGCCCGGACACAGCAGGAGGCGGCAGCAGCAGCAGCACGGGCACGGACCTCCAACCTTTTAGCAACATCCACAAAAACACTCGCAGAATCCCACTTTTCAGCACATCCCTACATCTTTACTTGTGTTTTATTCATGGAAACTTAAGAATTTATGAACTTTAGCTTAAAATTTAAACGGAAAGTGTCGGAATTGATGCATAAAACATCTTTCATCATTAATTAAGTTCTCAAACAATCAAAAAAACCCGATCAAAATTTAGGTTTTTTTTTTTTTTTTTTTTTAGTGTACACCAAGTGGTTTTGGTACCTAACATGAGGAATATACCAGCTGGAAAAGTGATAGTTCCCCGTTCTATGAAGGCTTGGTTGACAATCAGAACCGATGTTGTGCCAATCAACGCCACTTTCCACTTTGACAGTAACCATTTGTATTCTTCCCAACTTGCCAGAGGCAGCATTCCCGCTTCCCATTTACTGATAACTGCAGAGAAATCCAACAGCAATGAACTGGAAGGAAAATCCGTCGAGAAGAGGAAGAGAACCGCGGAGCAGGACAATTTCAGCTCAATTCATTCGGTTAGGGAGAAAAAAAAACCAATGAGACAGGAAGTAAAAAAGTAGTTTTATTGGAATGTGACAGAACCGGGGGGAAAAAAACCGAGCGATATGAAAACAGAGGGAGATGTGAGAGGAGGTGGAGTGTGGAAACGTCTGGATGTATGCAGAATGCACAACCAGCGGAGGAGAGTAACCCTCTGTTTAACAGGCTGAGGGGGGAGGAGGAGGAGGATGGAGGGATTAGACGGACACTGGCAGGTAATCCTGGAGGAGGAGGAGGTCGTTAGCCGGGATGGAGCTAATTAAAATGTGATTTGTGCTGCAAGCAGCTTAGAGGAGAAGGAAGCGGAAAGAAGAGGAAGAGGAGAGAAAGAGAATAGTTTCTCGCCCAAACACAAACTTAACCTCTCGACCTCCGAGGGAACTTTCCATGTCTGCTGCTCCTCTGTCTTACTGGAGAGAATACATTTGTCTAAACCAGTGACTCGTGACCCGGGGGGGTCCTGGACCCTCCTGCTCGGGAGGAGGGCTAAGGTCCTGCCTGCTCTGAACCCGAGCTGAACCAGAAACA
The DNA here is from genome assembly GCF_902148845.1 of Salarias fasciatus. NCBI lineage: Eukaryota > Metazoa > Chordata > Actinopteri > Blenniiformes > Blenniidae > Salarias > Salarias fasciatus. The sequence goes on along the minus strand of NC_043746.1, from coordinate 23,853,694 downwards.
AAACACTTTCCAGAACTAAAAATCACACCAAGGAAACTTCTCAGTGTTTCTCTTTTCACTGGGCTGAGACGATGCCAGTGAATTGAAACTGCCACCATATAATCAACCCGCAAGTCGGTTTTTACAGCACACCTTCGGTCTGTTTCCACGGCGTTCTTCAGTCGATTGGGTTGATGATATTTTCTCGAATGAATTGAGTCTCAAACAGGATCTGTTTAATGGCATCACAGCATTTACTTGATCAGACTGATAAACTGTATTTGCAGAGCAGATTCTTAAATAAAATAAAGGTCATGTGGATCACTTGTTTGTAATTTGACACCAGCCTCGCCAGAAATGTGGTGTCGACTCAGTTGCGTCTGAATCCAATCGAACCCTTTCTCCTCCTCTTCCTCCTCCTCCTCTTCCTCTTCCTTCTGGTCCTGGAGGTTGCTGGATATTGGATGGAGAAATGTTTCTGTGTCGTATTGATTTCTGCTTTTGCTTCAGAGCAGCTGAGACGGCCTCGACTCCGCCGCATGTATAAATATATATACATTCATACATCCAGCCTCTCCTCGCTCCTCTTTTCTTCTCTGGGTCTTTGATTGAAGCTGTGGGGTCCGTCCTCAGCTGGGCGAACACAGACGGCGAGGTCAGATAGTCCAATCCATGAAGTTTTATTCCTTCATTACAATAAACTTTATGCAATAAAAACGAGGTGATGGAGAGACCAGTGTTGTGGACTCGCTGTATTCAGGTTAGGTTTACAAAGAGCTGCGATTGGAACAATACTGAATCACTGTAAATAATCTCAGTCCGTCAGGAAGAACATGAAAACTCCACGCAGAACTCTCACAGCCTGGAATCCAACAGCTGAGGGATTTACTGGAAATGATTGAAGATATCAAAGAATTTGCTGAAATTACAGAGCAACATTCGGCTTTGCAAGAACATGAAGTTGCACTTACATATGTGTACGTTTGGTTAAACAAAATGAGCAACAATAGTGTGATGATGAGTAAATGAAAAAGAAAGAAATTCCAATGTATTTTTTTTTTTTTTCGTTTTTCAACCTTTGTTATGCAAAGCCCTTTGGAGAAAAAAATATTTAAAATGAATACATGAAAATAAAAAAAATGTGGAAAATATCTCATGTGGGGAAGATAGATTTGTTTCACACATGATGAAAATATAAAATAACGTTGAACCAGCATGCAAAAACAAAACAAATTAAAAACCCAAATGCATTTTTTTCTGCCAATTTTTCCTTTTAATGTATTTCATTTTTTTTGAAAATTTATTATAAAATGCACAATTTGCAGAAAGAAAAGTTTTTTCTTGTTTAATGATAATGCGAAAAAAAATAAATGTAAGTTTCTCACAGTTGTTCAGGGGGTGCAAAATCTCAAGAATTCCATAAAAGATTCAGTTGTAAATAATTATATAGGAGATTAAAGAAAAAAAAAAAAGAAACCTTCAAAATTTCTCAAAAAAAAGCAGTGAACACTGTACAGTGGAGTTTCAGGACCATTCATTCCTTTGCTGCAGATAATAAACAGCATGCTTCTCCAGTGCGATCTGAAGCTGAGCCGTGAGCTCCTGGATCGTGTTCTGTGGATCTCTGAAGCGCCGCGGCTTCGCTCAGGCTGGTTATTTCTCTCCTGGCTGATGGATTTTGTGTAGCGGCTGAATTAGAAGCCTCCTGTTGTTTTCTGTGCTGTTTGCAGCTGAATTGGACAGAACGAGCCTGAGAGGTTTGGCTGAATAGATTTAAAAATATCTTTAATCATGCTGCGGGGACTGTCAGAAATAACATTAAAGGGAGCTAAATGGGAAACGGAGTGGCGTAATTGTCCTTTAATGGGGGTTTGTTAGAGTGTGAAATGCCTTTGAATCGCTCGTCATGCTGCTCCGTGAATACGCGATGATGAGCCCCCCCCCTCCCGGATCGGATGGAGGCCGCTCGGACCGTCTCGTCCGGGAGGAGGCTTCCCGTGATCCGCTCGCCGTGATTGGATTAAACCATCATCCTCCAGGTGATCTGCACGTTCACCCACACAACAGCAACCAGATCCCTGCCCCGCACCCCCCCACCCACACCCCCCACCCCCCACCGCCTCCCTAAGCAGATTTGACAGACAATGGCATTACGGCTCCACCACATGTCTTTCATTAAGCAGGTAGACGGTAAGCGGAGCGCCCCGCTGTCAGATGTAACCACACCTAAAGGTCTTCCCAAACTTAACCTGTTAGTCTGGAGGGGCTCACACTGCCGCCCCCCTCACCGCTGCCCCCTCACTGCCGCCCCCCTCACCGCTGCCCCCTCACTGCTGCCCCTCACTGCTGCCCCCTCACCGCCGCCCCCTCACTGCTGCCCCCTCGCTGCTGCCCTCTCATGCACTGAAGTGGCATTGCTTACATGCTCCGTACTGGAAGTGGAAGTTTATTTTAGTATTTCTCAGGGTTCAAACACCAACACTCCCCCACGTAGACACCTCGCTCCACACTCTTACTTTGCTCCTGTCATGTATACAACGGACACCAGGGGTCACTCTCTTTATAATCAAATAAATGAAAAATTATGAGCTCTATATATATTTTTAAAGCTCTAAATGACTTCATAATCACATCATGTTCATTTTATTGTGCTTAACCTAAAATACAGCTGATAAGCTTTTAACAGACACTTGGAAACACTCATAAGAACTGTATATATACATGCATCAATCTTTTTAAGTTATATTTACTATAAATGATAGAAACTAATTCTCATTCATCCTTCAAATGAAAGTGCTTGGTTACAAGATTTATTAATTTTACAGTCACTCTGGGTCAAATGGCTGCATTTTATGGAAAATCCTCCCCCTCTTTGTATGTTTTTAGCTTCTTTCGGCTGCATTTTTCTGAGTTTTCTGGTCAGCCGGAGTGAAATCGTTTGAGCCGAGCGCAGACAGCTGTGCTGCAGCGACTGATCGGTCTTTGTCTCAGATCAGCGGGACGTGAGCGGAGCAGGCCGAGCGCGTTGCTCAGTAGTAACCCAGGCGGTTTGTGGCTCCTCCAGCTGCACTTCCATCTCTGCGCAGAGTGAAGTTTTGGGGCCACCGAGGCTCTCAGACTGTAGGATGTATATAACACAAAATCAATGGGCTCTCAGCAGCTGCTGCAGTGCTGACTCAGCTGGACGGCGCTCGCGTCGTCCACCCACGTGCAAAGTGGTGCTGCGACGAAAACGTATTGTCCTCGGTGTGTGTGTGTGTGTGTGTGTGTGTGTGTTCAGGAGTCCCTGTAGAGTTCACGGCCTGCTCTCCAGCATCAGGACTCCAGAAGAGTCCGGGCTGCAGACGCTGCATGCTAACACATCCGCACCAAGGCCGCGTTTGGGAATTCCGAGCACGCTCAGTCGGCCCGGCGGACGCCACTTTCACGGCCTCGGATCCAGAAAACTGCTGGAGCGCTTCAGGTGGGACGGCGATTCCCAGAAGAAGAGGAGGAGGAGGAGGAGGAGGAGAGGGGGAGCAGGTTAGGAAAAGGGTTTGGGAGGAAGGAAGAAGACAAATGTTGCTATTTAAAGACAATCCAAGAATTGCAGGAAAGGGAATGAAACAGGACGAGGGAGGCACAGGAGGAGGAGGAGGAGGAGGAGGAGGACGAGGAGGAGGAGGAGGAGCAGTGTTTCCAAGGTTTGAGTCCGTCCAGAGTTTTGTGTTTTCCCTCTCGCTGCACGTCTGCCAGCAGGAGGCGCTGGGCTTATCGTGGATCAGACCATCTGTTCCAGATTTGGCTGCTGACCCTGAAAATGAAACCCCACCAACACACACACACACACACACACACACACACACACACACACACACACACACACACACGCACACACACACACACACACACACACACACACACAGAGAGAGAAGACAGGTTGTTTGCAGCCACCGTCAGCTCAGCAGCGTGAGATGTGAACATATGACACCTGTCTGTCCCAGCATCGCCTCTCTGCGTGACGGGACGCCCTCTACAGGCCACTCTGAGGTCACCTGCAGCAGGGACCTCCGTCATCAAGCTCCGCCTCCTCCAGCACTGTGAGCAGCGTGGCATCGAGGGCGAGCTTCACAATGAAAAATAGTGAAGCGCCTCGATCTGCAGCGCAGGATCCCTGAAGTCACACTGTCGCAAAATGAGATGTTTTTACTGGAGTCAACTTCTGTGGCATGAAGCCCCGCCCCTTTTTCATTGTCCATCAATCACTTTGACGCACAGCTGTTTGCATTTCAGGGGAAGATTGTCTGAGAGAGAATTGACAGGTTGTGTTTTTTTTTGTTTTTTTTGTTGGTTTTAACCAGTTAGCATTAGCATCATTAAGCCAGATAAAGTATGCTATGCTAATAGTGATGACATGAGTGAAACAGGTAGCATCGACATGATTTCGCTAGATGTGAAAATAACAAATTCAAAACGTTTCCTTATTCATTGTTTCAATTCTTTTTAGTTTAGTTCATTAAAAAAATTTAAAAAGAAGGAATGAATGATAGCATGACCCAGGTTACTGCTGTGCTCCTGTCATCGTCAGCACAGCCACTAGAGGGCGGCGTGAGCAGGATGTAAATATGTGTCACGTCGGGACGCTTCAAGGAAGGTCTTTTAAAAATAAAACGAGGAACAAAAGTCATTGTGTTTAGGGTTAATGTGAGTGGGACGCTCTGATGGCTCCTCTGCTCTTTAAGAGGTGAAACCTGAGAGATGTATATCCATCAGCTGTGTGTGTGTGTGTGTGTGTGTGTGTGTGTGTGTGTGTGTGTGTGTGTGTGTGTGTGTGTGTGTGTGTTATATACATACATTAAAGGAAGTTCAACATGCATGGCCACACTCACTCACACACACACACGCGCGGTCTCCGTGGTGTCAGCGCTGGTTAGCTGCAGGGACATCCGTCATGCTGCTGGCAGGCTGCAGCATCACTGAGGACCACAGGTCGAAGGTCAGAGGTCAGTGTGGGAGACAAGGACGAAGCCTGAGGCCACACACACACACGCGTATTGTGACATGCACAAATGAACATATTATACACACTCTGTGTGTGTGTGTGTGTGTGTGTGTGTGTGTGTGTGTGTGTGTGTGTGTGTGTGTGTCCCTGACGTGGTGGTCACCTCCCCTGCAGCAGGAAACAGTGTTTCCTCCCCCAGAGGACCACAAAGTCAGAACTCCACAACCTTCTCCTCTCCTCTGCGTCGCCCTCCTCTCCTTTCCTTGCTTCCTTCCCTTCATTTACCTCTTCTCTTTACATTCCCTTCCTTCTTTCCTTCCTTCCTTTCTTGCCATGACCTTTGCTCTCCTGTTTATTTTCTCTTCTAACATTCCTCTTCCTTCCTAGACTCTCATCTTCTCAATACCTTTCCTTCGTTCCCTTCTTTTCGCCTCTTTATTTCCTGTCTTTCCATTCCTGATCTCCTCCCTTTCAGTCCTTTTTCTCATCTTTCCTTCCTTCCTTCCTCTTGCAACCTCTTTTACTTCCATCTTTCCTTTCCACCTCTGCTTTACTTCCTCCTTTCTTGTCCTCTCCTTCTCAGTTTTATTTCCCCCTTCCCTCCCCTTTTTCGACTTCCTCCTTTCCTTTCCTCTTTGTCTTTCCTCCCTTCCCCCTCCTAATCTTCACTTCCCCCTGTCTTCCCGTCCTCTCTACTTCCACCTTTCCTTTCCTTCCTCCCAGCAGTAAAGGGGGGTGAGGGGTCGTCCACAGCCGTCCTTTCAGACGTGTCTCCTCTCTCCAACTCCCCACTCAGCTGCTGCCTGCTTCCTGTGTGTGTGTGTGTGTGTGTGTGTGTGTGTGTGTGTGTGTGTGTTCATCAGTGTATATATGCGTGCACACATATATCTGACTGTCAGTACTCTGAGTAGGATTTAAACTTTGTGTTTGTGTGTGTGTGTTTGTGTATAGGTGTGTGTGTGTGGGGTTGTTTTCTCAGATATCTCACCCTTCTGACAGGAAGTCAATTTCCTATTTGCAGTTTGTTCTGGCAGCGATTGGTCCGATCCGAGTTGATTTGTCTTCATCACAACCAATCAGGTTGTCAGGGCGACGGAACGCGCGGAGATCAGCGGCCGTCACGACGACCGATCGGCTCCGCGCGCGTCCTCTCGTTAGCGGTCAAACGGACATCCATAGCTTCACTTTTTCTGCCATCCACCTATAAATTCATCTTTTTTTTGGTGGACTTTGCTAGCCTTGTGTGTGTGTGTGTGTGTGTGTGTGTGTGTGTGTGTCTCGTGGCTGGACTCTCTGTCTAGAAGTGAAGTCATGCAGCTTTCGACTCAGCGGCTATTCTCTCCCGTGTGTCTGACCTAATTGTGAGCTCACTCGACCGACTGCTGAGTTTGTTTGGACGCTTCGTCCTCCGAGCTCAGTCTCAAGTTAATGTTCATACAGAGCTCATTAAAGCGAAGAGCTATCCTCACACACACACACACACACACACACACGCACACACACACACACATCCCTGCATTTCTCTGACTGGATTGTGCCCCTACTAAACGTGGCTGTGTCATCCTCCCACTGCTAAAACCTCAGGACTGATGGTAGCGGTCTTCTTGGGCCACCTTGACATCGACCCTGAGCGAAAACAAACCTTCACAGTCGTAAATTGCAAACCAAGAGTGTAATTTCTGCACAAATCCGCTCTATCCGTGCGACTTGTAATCAATAAAATCGTCTCCTTTAACCAAATATTTCTCATGCTCCTTCACCTGCGCGGAACCCCCGGTTGATCAATACCGCCGCGGCCATTGTGCTTCCAGTCAATCACCGCTTCTTTGGTTTGCCAAGCGCTCGCCGTGAAGCATGAGTCATCACGCCAAGCACACAGACTTCCTCCTTCTGAAAGGAGAGGCGTCTGTGTTAAAGGCTTCGGATGACCACCTCTGCCAAGGCAACCCCCCCCCACACACACACACACACACACCCAAAACTCCGTCCAAGTCATGAAAAAAAGAGAAGACATTTTTAATTTCCTTGAGCAACGGTCGGATGGGAAAAGTTGGAAGAGATCAGACGGAGGAGACGAGGCAGGAAGCAGAGGGAGGGGGTCAACCTCGGCCCCGCCCACCACCACGGACCCAGCTGTCCGTCACATTGAGGTCACGATGTGGTTTTGACTCGTCGTCTGGCTGCGGTTCGCTCTGCGGCTCGGCTTCAGTGCACGCCGACAGTCGGGAAGATGAAGGTGGAGGGGAAGGTGCATTGTCAATGGCGGTCACACATGAGAGGAAGCCGTTTCAATGAACTTCCTGCTAATTTGACATGCAAAGCTGGACACGAATGAATGAAGAGAACTGAGAAATACAAACACTACCAATGCCAGTGCTGATATCTGAGCTAACAATGACCATTGAGTACCCTGCGACCAGGAAGTATTGTAGAATTCCCATGTAAATATGATGCATAAGGTAAATTTTGTTGGATTTCTGGTGAAAAATGTTATCCATTTCCATATCTTCTCAAGTTTTTGTGTCTTTCTTGAGCTACAAGTTGCCAAACGTCCAGATTTTTCCATTAGTGCCTCCGATGCTGCTATTCAGTCTACAGCAGGTTCTTCCAGAGGGCCTCTGATGCCTCCTCCTCTGCTCCCACCTCAGCACGTCTGGGCGTGGCTGTAAAATCACAGCTTTCATGGCACTTCTGTCCCGATCGGACGGTAATTGGTTGGTTATTTCTGCCGGATGGTCGAACAGGATGAGCGCCCGCTTTCCGCCCACCGCTACTTGAGCTCTTTAAGCTAAAACTGGCTGCTCTCTGCTTTCAGGGAGTCCGCCCCCACCCTGCAGGGATCTGCTATAATAGACCCCTGAATAAAAACATCAGATAAACGTGACTTTGCTCTGTATATTAAAAAAGTCTTTTAATAGGCTACAATTTAAGTCATTGTCCAGCTTCCTGGCTCTCTTTGGACTCGGTGGGTGCCACATTGTGATGAAGATGTGAGCCAAAGTGGGAGCTGAGAGCGATTTGAAGCAAAATAATAAAACAAAAAGGAGCGCAGAAGAAGGAGGAGAAGAAGAAAAAGTGGAGAACTGAGAGGGAGCAGAACACTTAAGAGAGAAAATCGACTTTGAAAAATGAGAAAGAGAGAGAGCGACGGGTCAGAGCTTCACCAATAAAGCCGGAGGAAAGATAAAAGATTCAGCCTTGGCAGGAGAAACTGAGGCGCTTTCTCCCTGAGAGCTCCTCAGCCCGACGGACACATCCAGCTTCCCCTCCGCGCTCTCCCACAGCCATTTAACTGATTTAATTCTCCAAAATGGAGTCTCTCTGTCAGTCGGAGCAGCTTTTTTTTTTTTTTTTTCCCTGGGCTGTCACATTTGAGCCGCTCTCCTCAGTAAATCTGTTTAACAGCAGCACATAAAAAAAAATAAATAAATGCATCAATTCGGAGGATGAGCTGCATAAAAAAACAGCACAACAAGCACGGAGCGGCCTAATAAAGACGGCGATACAGCTGACGACCCACAACGTTATCCGACGCAAGGAAATAAGCTAACGGATGGAGTGGCTCAGACAGACAGACAGACTCGGCGGAGGACTTCAAGAAAAGGCTGGAGGCTGACAGACAGCTGATATCTGATGAGCCGTCAGTCAGAGCCGCAGTCACATTCAAAGAAAGTCAGGAAACTCAGGAAGCCGGCTCACAGACTGACAGCCAGGGGAAGAAAAGGGGAAAATGGGGTCAGAAAATACCAGCAGGTACTAAAAAAAAATAAATAAATAAAAAAAAACCTGAAACTTCCTTTGAGAGTCTCGGAATGAAATCCCAAAATATGCTGATGAATTTTGTTCTTCACCTCCATTTATCATTCGGCCAGTTGAACCCCAGAGATCACAGGAAGTCCTGATGCAAACCAAAATAAGACACTGAGGTTCAAGACAACTGGAAAAGTACTTCATGCTTTTATTTTGGAGACTCCCACTTTTTGTTTTTGACTGGAATGTTTTGTATGTTGCAGGTCAGAAAAGCCTTTATACACCTTCTTAGGGTAAAGTGGATAGCATTAGTTTGGAATACTGTGGGGAAGTCTGCATGTTTTCCCTGAGCAAACACAAGTTTCCTCTGAAGCTGCGTTTAACATTTTAAAAATGACATATTTGTATGTGGAAATGTCAGATTTGCTTAACATGTTGTCATTTTCCCGTACGACCACTAGTGGGTGCTGTCCTAGAAGACGATGTCTGTGCTGGGAGTAGACGGGGACAGGTTTCGTTCCAACAAGCCGAACCGTAGCCTGACGCACCCGCTGACCCCGGGACCGCCGCAGTGCATCCAGCGCCGGACAAAAGGACGGTTTAACACGGACAGGCACTGTTTATGACATTGTGGCGGCTGTGAAAAGGAAGCCTGGATCTGTGAATAGAGCGCGCTGCTGGATGGCCACCGCCGCTTTATCAAAGCGCCGACAGACAGAGCCACGCCGCCACTTTACTTACCGCTGAACATTTTTCGCTTTTATGCTGCCAAACAGCGGCTCTCAGGCAGGTACGAGCCTCAGAAGCCTCGCCGGCTTCTTTTGTATTCTCCATTGTGCCCGTGCTGCTGGAGAGTCTCCAGGCTAATGGGGAGCCGCTCGCCGCGGCGGCGGGGCCGTGTTAAAAGGGGTCTTTATGTCACTTCCCTCTCCGTCTGAAGTCCTGAGAGAAGCAAACTTAGAAAACACAGTGTGAAAACACACGCTCGCTCACGTGCGCCCGCCCACGTTTCGACGTGCACGTGGGTGTGATTTCCATTGTTAGGTGGAAAGACCACACGCAGCGGACGATAATGACGACGGAAAGTGCCGCGTCGAGGGAACGGGGGCGATTTCATGACGGCCGTGATGACGCAGACTCGGAGAAGAGAAAATACATTGATCAGCCATAACATTATGACCACTGACAGGTGTTCGCTTCAGGCCTGATCTTTTAGAATTCCCCATACGGAGTGCATATACTTTCAGTTTGTGTGTATTTTGCAGCTCATCAAGAGGAATTAAGATCATAACATCCATCATGTGATCAAGGAAGTGTTTAAGTGAGTGTTTTTAGTGGATCAGAGCTCATTTGATCGTAATGTGTAAACAGGATCCTGTTGGTTTGCTTGCGATCGTCACTGAGCGACTGGAAGGACTGCTGAGTCCTCACGAGCACAAATGAAATGTGATACTACGGAGGAAGTTATCAAACATAATGGAGCGTTACAGTGAATGAATGTGAATTTTAGCAAAAAATGCAATCTGGGAGATGTCAGCTAGTGGAAAAAAAACTGCAGATTCAGAAGAGATTGCAAAAACTAAAGATGGGGAACGACAGTGATAATAATAGTCGTGGAGGGTCAGCTGAGAAAATCACAATATGACAGTTTTATAATCACTCTGATTGATGCAGACCTTCCGTAGATCAGCCCTTGGTCCTTGGAGTTGATGTTTAAAGTAGGGAAAATGGCCGACTGAAGAGGATTTAGCCTGTTTGACAGTGACTCGGTCTCTCAGAAGTCTTCAGGACTGCTGTCGTTCTTTTCCTCCGCTTCATCACTGTTGAGTTTCATTAAGCCCCTCGTTCTCCCCGATGCCTCCGGCCTCGTAATCGGAGCACTAAATCATCCGGTCAGAGCTGACGGCGGGCGCCATGACAGCAGCTGGAGCTTATCCACTTTACATTTGGCCTCGGGGTTGATTCAAAGCCTCCGTCGAAGTCCATTTCCGTCTGATTCGGTTCTGACATCTTTCCAGTTTCCTGCAGACAAGCGTTTGACAGCTGATTTTTGACACTTGTCCCGTCCTGCTGGAAGTCTGCAGGTGAAGTGTCTGTCCTTGGACGAAAGTATTCGCTTTGTGACTGAATGTATGGTACCACCAAATCAAAAAAATTAAAAATAACCTTTTTTGTTGAATTTGTGCAAATCAACCAAAGAAAACCTTGACTTTTTATTTTATATTTGTAATTCAACAAATAAAAATGCCTTTTTTTTAATCTCTTCACAGAAGTTAGATAATACTTGAATAAGACTTTAACTCCACATTTTCAGTTCCAGGTCTTTTGTCTTCCTCGTTGACGTGTCGACGACCTTTCACCTCCGATGCAGAAACTCTGAAACTTTGTCTACATCTGCAAACGGAAGCAGAGAAAATAGGAAACAGCCACACACCGGACCGCATACCAAGCAGCTGCAGGTTCACACTGTAATTGTGAGGCGTCCTTGAAGCAGAAACACATATTTATCATTTTCACAGCTGTTATTAAAGCAGTGCAGGATAGTATTTAGATATAGCTCAATATCTTTGAAAGAGAAATGGAGACCTGTGGTGTTGTTTGCAAGATGAATTCATTTCTCTTCACACAGAAGGCCAAACCTGCATAAATACACATTTTTTTAAGCTTATTTCTTATTGTGACACTTCCTCTTGATACTAGCTCACGTACAGTTCGGAAGTGTCTTCCTCCTGAGGAACATGCATCAGCAGAGTGTGTGGGTGTCCGTCAAATTTCGTTCAATGAATGACTAAAGTCTGAAAAATAATACATGCAGTGTTGTGGAAAAACACTTTGCACAGATAGTATTCAAACCAGGAGTCTATGTACTGTGAAGGTTATCTACTGTATCACATACTCTCTTGATTGCTAAATGGAAAATAAGCTTAGTATTGTTAGCACAGCAAGCTGAAATGTTCTTGTTAGCGTTACTTGTAGATCAAAAACAAAAATAAATGTTGCTATTTTCCTTGTCTGGTCAAACATGTCATATGAAATATATTGAACATGAAATATATTGTGCTTTTTGTGAAATTAGCATTAGCCTATGCACATACTAAATATTAGCATTAGCGGCTAACGCTATATCATAGTACTGTTCTTACATGAAAAGGAATAACTTAACAGGAGGAAATTATTCAAATAATGTAAAACCTTGAATCATGAGGGAAGTTATTTTTCATTGTTAGTTACTGAAAAGTAAATACGCTAATCATCAATAACATTCAATGTTGAGTTCTTAGCGTTTAGATACGCCTGTAATTGGAGATCTAGCGAGAACTTTGACTTCATCTAAAATAGCAAGAAACAGTTTTTTTTTTTCAACAATTTGAAATCTATTGCCAAGACAACTGGTGTAATAAAACAAGTAATTCAACAAATCTCATATTTTCTTTCTTTCTCCACGATGTTGATGAAACTGCGAGCCAGAGCGTCCGACCCCTCATTCTGCCCTCACTGTTGTTCGATTCCTCCGAACCATGCAGGGAGTTTAATTCATTTCCTTGGGTACGTCGTGCTTTTCTCCTTCTGGTTGATGGAACCTAAAGTTAAAGAAGCCAAACTAAACTCCAGAGCTCTCCTCCAGGAAAGGTTGAGCAGCCTTCAGTGGAGGTTTGACTGTGTGGGACTGTTTGAAGCTCGGCTCTCAGAGGATTGCCGCCGCTGCTGCTGCTGCTGCTGCCGCCGCCGCCGCCGCTACTGCTGCTTAAATGCTTGTTTTAAACTGGCTCTTTGAACGCGCGGGTCGACTTAAGGCTGTCTAACCTCTCACAATGAAACCAGCCTCTGTGTTTGTTTTCCCATTTGATTCAGTTTATCCGCAGTAAACTGCGAGGGCAGCTCCTCTGACTTCACAGAGCCAGCAGCAGCGGGCTCGGCTGAACGAAAATGGCAAAGAAATTGAAGAGTTTCACTTCGGGGAAACTAGCCGGGCTTCTGCAGCACCGTCGACTGGAAACAAGGGCCAAGGATCTCACACTTATCAGCTTACCGACCTTTCCTCCATTTTCAGTTGAAGAAAGACGCTCCTGATATTTCTGCGAGGTTTCATAAGATAATTGGTTATCTTTAGGTTCTCTACCCTACCTTTCAGCTGTAATTAATCGTAATGGTAGGCATGTCCACTGTCACTACACAAAAAGTAGGAACCTCCAAAGGTCTTTAGATTCTTGAAAGCGTTTCATTTGGTTTTCTTTGACAAGAGTGAATTTTATTGTAACCTTAGATCAGACAACAACCCCTTCCTCAACCCCTATTGTTATATATGGTGGTCTTATCCTCTTTCGCTCTCCATGTCTTTGGCTCAGACCAGTTTACGACAAACCAAAGCTCCAACTTGTCCCATTTTTAGATAGTTTGAAATGCTGACTGTTTGCCCAGAGACCTTTTGAGTCTTGATTCTGTGTTTGAACCCTGCATCAAATCTACAAGGACTTCTAGCCAAGTCTGAGATCCGAGACACTGAACCAGAGGTTGGAGAAGGAAACTTAAATAATAAGATGATTTTAATCAGTGTTGAAAATATGAAAGGCAAAGTATTAGATTCCTGCTTAGATTCCAGGTATCTTTTTTTTTTCTGGTTTTCACCTAAACTCCAAAATGTTGTGTTTTAAGCCAGTTGGTAAATCTGTATAAGTGTCAGTCATGCAGTGTGTGGACCCAGGCTGGAGCTTTTGGTGATCATCTGTAGTTACAACTGACTTTCTCAGTGTTTGTATGTGATTGACTGGTTGGTCTGTCCAGGTTCCAGGGTTAGGTTTAGGGTCTGACCCTCATCTAATACATTTTAGAGTAGGGTTTTCAAACCAGATTAGGCAGAAAATGGACAGAACCCCATAGAAATGGACACTTTAAAAGAAATATCCCTTGATGCTTTATTTTTTGTTATTGCTAGAGTTCCTCTAGCTGCCTGAGTTGGACCCTCCGATGGGCAGGATTTAGCGCTCAGTTCATGCGTTTGGCACATTTTACCAAATGGTTGATCGTAAAGAAGCTGTCTGCTGTCAAATCCTCTCCGACGCCGTTTCACCTTCGCCAGCTTCTCAGATAAAAGCGTTGAAAATGGCCTCCAAACCGAGTAAAATCCACCGATTCTTCATTCACGAACACATCCAGTACCTGAAGTTTTTCTTCAGGAGCTTGATAAAGAGCTAAAAAATAAATGGCAGCTGTCCTCAAAGAGTCCCCCGGCGAAAACGAGGTCCGCGCTCTCACAGCTTTTCTTTTACCTTTAACCACATTTCACGGCCTCCTTCAGCGAGCCGCCGGAAGAGAAAAGCCTTGAGTTTCGAATAATTTAGCACAAATATGCCTTCCAGAGATTGAGAATGAACATCTGCGCTCAAGGCTGCATTTCTTATCAACACATTTTCATCTTCTGAACCTTGATTTTTATACAAACTTTTCCCTTGAAATGGCCACACTGTTACTTATTTTCGCCGTGCTGAATGTGGCGCGGCGCGATCAGCCGGGTTCACATTGAGGTCTGGTAGAATCAAAGCTCAGAGTCCCGGTTTGCCTCCTCTGTCAGCTGTGCTCAGTCCAGTTGATTTTTCAAATCTTTTTGTGGAAATTTTAAGTTTGTTCCAGTGTATTTGGAGTCTTGTGCGAGACACCAAGTTAACCCGTATAGATGTTGTGTCGCTCGACTGAAGAGCTTTGCTGAGAGTTTTGAGGGGAAGGGTGTGTAAGGTGGTGATGAGTGGGTCTCATTTAGAAGCGACGTTCGATATCCGTCAGATATGGATTTCCGTCCGTGTGTCTGTTCGAAGCTGGGAGAATTTGGAACTAACGGAGCAGTACGTTGGATAACAAATAGCCTCCTGTCATCACCATCGACTGAACATATTACTGTCTTTCAAAACAACGTTGCATCTGACAGAAATGTACCCTTTAATCACACTCACCGGCTTCCAATCAGGAAGTACTTCAAGCCAGAAATCGGTCCGTGGATCCGCGGAGCCTTTAGCGCCTCCTGTGTGGTCGATGGGCCGTGAGACGAGATCACAGCAAGTCCGAAACTTCCCCCATCGCAGCCCTCCTCCTCCTCCTCCTCCTCCTCTTCCTCCTACATCTCCTATCACATGCTCCGTATCTGCCTCGGAGCCTGGCGTAAACCCAGGCTTTGATGCAGTACTGTTGTGACCCACTTCCCAGATCAATGACATCTGGAGGAGGAGGAGGAGGAGGAGGAGGAGGAGGGGGGAGGCAGGGAGGGGGAAGGGAGGGAAGGTCGCTGGGAGGTGCTGATGATGTCTAACAAACGTGCCTGGCGGGAGGTAACCTCTGGAGCAGGTAGCGCGGAGGAGGCGCTAAACGAGGACGACGTCCGACCGTGTGTTTCATTATGAGCAGATGCTGCCACGATGGGGGGGAGGGGGGGGGAGGAGGAGGAGGAGTGTAAACCGAGAAGAAGGCAAACAGGGGAGTCAAGCAAGGAAGATTAAAGAAAACAGGAACAACTTGTGGGGGAAAAAAAAAATGCTAAATTAACAAAAAAACTACATCACTTGCTGTCAACCTGATGGCGGCGCCAGAGATCACAGCCGGTGCTGGTGAAGGTGGGCGTGGCCGACACTGTTAGGAACATGAATGTATCAACCAATCAGGTGACGGAGAGGGTCCACAGCTAATCTGGGGTTCGGGGGTGGCAGCATATTTTAAAAATTAAAACATGACCACACAAAAGAAAACTGGATCAGACAAGTCAACAGTTTAACCGAGTTAGTGAGGACATTTTTGACGATTTCAACCTGTTTTTTTGCTGTTTCCAGTTTGAGTTAAACTTGATTTACATGTTGACAGTATCATGACATTGTAATTAAACTGATTTCTAGCTAATTTTACAATTTTTTTTGACTAGAGACTGAATTTAGACCAAAATCAGATTAACTTCAGTTAAACTGATTTAAAGGTGTTGTAGGCAGGATTCCGCATCTCCGCCATCTTGCTTAGGGTTACCTAAGCAAGATGGCGATTTGACCCATCTAAGATGGCGATTTGAAACCCAGCACCGCCAATCCTGTCATGTTTTCTCTGACATCACGCCCTTACGCAAGTTAAGCCCCTCCCACAAGAACGTGCGACGAACGCCCCTCGACCAATCACGGTTAGAGCCTCAGGGGCTCTTCTGATTGGTCAAAGATACCTGGAGCTGTCCAGATTCCTTTTCAGCTCAGAACAGAGACAGATGGAAACGCTGCACCCTCGCGGTAGTGCAGTTATGCTACACTCCTAAAGGATTATCAATGGATACTCTAACATTTAATCCAAAGGAAACACAGAAAAATTAGCATTGACTAGCAAAATCCTGCCTACAGCACCTTTAACCTAAATTGTTGTCTAATATTAGATTAAATTCAGACTCATTTCAAACGGACTCGTTTCCATCTGAATTTAAGCTGACAAACTCACACATAAAACACAGACAAAAGATGGGGACAGGGTTCTATTACAGTCTGACCTCCAGTCATTTGCTGGATTTATTGCAAAACTTTGCAAACAGTACCAGCAGTCTTTTATTGCCCCGTCAGATTATCGGGGCAGCAGCAGCACTTCACTTCTGCCGCCTCGCGCACGTCGGGCAGATGATTAACCCTGGAGGTAAACTACCTGCACAAACAGTACGGGCAATAAAATGTGAACATGTTCTGCCGATACGAGATACGCGAGCTCATCTGCTGCTTTCACTGGGCTTTTCAATCATTGATCAAACCGATTTGAAGTTGTCAGGGGTTTCTAATACAAATTCAGACATGAGAAATGGACAGAAGAGGGCATTCGTTCAGTGTTAACAGTGAATTTTAAACTAAACCCAATCGGACAGATCATGACCTTCTGAAAGTCTCACATGTGGTCCTTGAAGCAGCGTTGCAGGATTACTGAGTATAATTGAGTTTGCGATGGATTCAGTTCTCTCCTGCAGAGTGTTTCCTTCCACCACACAGACGCTCACGTCCAGCCGCACCGACACCGAGCCCAGGTGGCCGACATGGCCGCCTCCCAGCAGTCGTGGGAGTCAACCAGTTGGCGCCATAAGGCCCGTTTCTGTCTCGGCTATAACAAGTGCTGCATCTGTCGCGTCGTCAATGTGGGAAACAGGCAGGAACATGCAAACCTGGTACTCAAATAGCCACATATGCAAATACTCAGCACACCAAGGGCAAACTGTGAGGAATATTTCCCTGCTGAGACAGTTTGTTGAATGGCTTCATCATTATATCTTGAAAACACTCCTCAAATGTATCAATAGTCTTTTTTTTTTTTTACTTTTGCACCAACAGAAAACATTCACCAGAGCTATTTAACTGCACAACTTTGGAATTCACTGAACCTACATGCAGTTATTCCAAGCAGAGCAGTCCATTCAAATGTTATAGAGCCATCTAGTGGTCAGTGTAAGTATGACAGCAGCAATGAGAGAAGGAAACTGAAAGAAATGGAAAGTTTGCAATTAGAGTCCATTAACTTGAAAACCTTTAAGTCTGCACTAATTCATGTACTGAAGTATCTCTAAAAATAAAATATAAATGTTAAAACTGCATTTGTTTCTGAAAGAAGGTAACAATAATCGGTGATTATTTTGATAACATCTCTTTCAAACTTATAGGGATTTGTTTTCAGTAAATAATGATTAAATGAACTATTTATCAGTGGCAATCTGAGCTACATGCTACTCTCAGTTTGCTAATTGGGTCAATAGCTGTTTTAGGTGCTCAATGGAATAATCAAACTATAAAAACAGAACAACTGCTTGCTAATCACCAGCTAGCTACTGATTAACAAATGTTAACTATTCTCTGTAGTTTATTTTAAGCCAGTTTTTTGATAACTAGCTCTTGCTATTCACCGTTAGCTAACTTCAACAAGTCAGTTTTGGTGGAACAGCCAGCTAACAATCATCTCACTATCACATACCGTGTTAACAGGGTTAAGTGGGAAAATTAGCTAGCTAGGTGACGCAAGTGTTTGTTAATTAACTAAATCTAAATTAAGGGCATTCACTAGCGTAACTAAGCTGTAATACCTGAATGGATATTAGCGAACCTTTAGCTCGCTCTCTGTCAGATAACAGAGAATTACCGTTTTTGAAGTTACTCATTTGTCAGGAGTTTAGGTTAAATTCAACACAATCTGTGGTGAAATGTTTAACCGAACTATTTATGCTTAATAATGCTCGTTATTTTAAACTGTGCATCTTATTTTTTCTTCAGAAATCTGAGCTAACGTGTGTTTTTCAATGTATACTTTATGCAGCACTCAGTTGTTTCTTACATTTTTTCAATGGAAAACAAAGTGATCTGTGAATTAATTTTACTGTCGCTCTGCAAAAACGCTCCTGCATTTTTATGATTTTTTTTTTTAAATCAGCTTCTTTTTTCTCCCCCAACCTCCTTTTTTTCTCCCCCTCCAGCCAGCTTTTTTGACTCTTTTTGTGTATCTTTTTTTCATTTTTTCCTCATTGATGAGACATTCTGCATGGCATGTGTTTTCTGCGTTGCGTTTCCTGAGGTGTAAGACGTTCGTATCTATCCTCTTGTAGGTGGAGCGTCGTCAAGCACCCAGCCGGAGAGGGGGGCCGGACATAAAAGACTGCCTTAAGACAAAACTAAAGACACAAAGAGCTTCTTTTTTTTTTTTTTTTTCCTCCAATTTAAAAGAAAAGTGATTTTTCTTTTTTGACTGCAGTCGTGAGGATTTTTCTCTCCCTCCTCAGCCTGAACGTACCTTTTTTCACGTACGCTTTTCTTGCCTCTTGTTTGTCACTTTCCATCGAACAGACAGACACATGAAAGAATTGACTTTTTGTTGGAGAAATTACCCGAATAAAGGAATCGTTCACCTCTTTTTTTCTTCTCGTTCCTATCCCCCCTTCACGTCTTCGCTGGCTGAGCTTTTTCTTGTTTTCGGGGGTGTGGATTGGTATTTTTTGGGGGCCTATGCTGCTCTTTTTGTGGATGTAACTGACGCCTGAGTGGACTCATCTCCATCGCAGTGGATTTATTACCGGCTCTACACTTTTCTTTCTTTTTCTTTTTTTTTTATTCCCATTTTTTTGGTACCCTGGTGCCTGTAGTTGATTGACAGTCAGGGTTCGGAGGACAGGGTGATGGGCGGATAATCAAGCCCACCCGCCTTTTTTTCTCAGAAACTCTGGTAGAAACTCTCGTCCCAAACTTTTGACGGCACTCTTCTGCGCCGCTTTTTAGAAGTGGGACGATCGGCGGCGGTTTAACGAGCGTCGCAGCCCTCATTCACCATGTGAGACGAGCAGAAGGAAGTCATACCCGCGAGTGTGTTTGCGTGTGTGTGTGTGTGTGTGTGTGTGTATGCAGGTTAGAAGCTGAAGAGAGCAGCACACAGATTGGAAGCTGAAGAAAATGTAATGTTCATGTTTAAAAAAAAAAAAAACACTTCCTGTTTGTGAAATTGAAACGGGAAGTGATGAGAATTTGCACAAATTGAAGCAAACGACCCCTAAAAGAATACAACTTTCACCCCATTTAATTGAATTTGAAGTCCTTTGATGTTTCTTTTACAAAAAAATAACAAAACCTGTTGATATACAATTCCTGCTTATTCTTAAAAGTGCAAAATTTGCATCATTTGCTTTAATTCCCGACGAATCTATCATGCTGAAACACTCGGCTCACCCTCAGTTAGAGTTTCTGTGTGATTTTGACTCCTTTTCCCAGCATGCATTTCTCGAACTGCACTGCTATTTGAGGCTTCACCTCGACCTCCTCTTGAATTAGCTGCCAAATCCTCACAGGTATAAAAAAAAAAAAAAAAAAAAAAAAAACAGCGGAAAAACAACAGAAACACTGATTCTGTACACGAGCAGATTACCGTACAGCCTGACGGCGTCACCTCAGCCCCTTCACAACAGCCAATAAGCACATTTTGATGTACTTTTTAGTTTCCCGCTGCTTCCAACCTCTGTGCTCCGCTCTGACTGTGTGACAGAAAAGGCAGAGAATTAGTGACTTTATTATTATTATCATAGTCGATTTTATGGATTAAAACATAAAAATTTAGATTAAGAAGGAGCATTGACATTGACTGTGGGAGTGTGGGACACTGATCTATCTATCTATCTGTCTGTCTATCTATCTATCTATCTGTTTCTCTTTTTGAGGCTAATGTCGTAGCAAAGTGTGTGTATAACTGTCTGCCTTATCCAATTTGTGTCTGTTCACAGATGTGTGTGTGTATTTCAAAATGTGTTTGCATAACCAGATTTGTATGCACGTCTACACAGATATGTGTGTCCATTCAGTTGTGTGTGCTCAATCCTTGAACTCCAGTGTGTATACAGATGTGTGTGCATTTTAAATTGAAGGCGTGTGTGTATTATCAGACACGCTCTGTGACGTACATCCAAATCGTTTGTTGCACAAATCCTGTTAATGACAAAAAGTTATTTTTACACACACACACACACACACACACACACACACACACACACACACACACACACATCTTTAAGAAGAAATTTTATTACACGTGCACCAGTGGCGGCCGGTGGCGAGGGGCGCTTGTTTTCTCCACCTATGCCGTCAGTGGTGGGCGGGGTTAGTTCACTTCCGCATTGGCGGGAGCGATCGTTTCCACACCCGCGCATTCTAGGCGGGCAGTGTTAAAGAAACCATTTTATTGAAAATAATCGTCAATCTGTTGTGTTTCGGAATGCGCCTGGAATGCGCGGGTGTGGAAACGATCGCTCCCGCCAATGCGGAAGTGAACTAACCCCGCCCACCACTGACGGCATAGGCGGAGAAAACAAGTGACCCTCGCCACCGGCCGCCACTGACGTGCACACAGAGTTCATCACATACGCAATGTCTTATGATGGCCCCACACACACACACACACACACACACACACACACAATTTGTTCTACACATGCACATCATTGCATGCACACACACAGATCTCACAGCACCGACACAAATGTGTGAATACAGAAATCTCAGTCTACACACACAGTTTCCTTTACAGACACACACTTTTGTTATAGATACACACCCCCCCGCTACTCCTTTAGCCTCACTTCTTCTCTTCCTCCTCCTCCTCCTCCTCTCATTCTTCTTCTCTCTTCTTCTTCGGTTATTTTTGAAAATGCTGGTACAGATCGATCTGCCACGTGCGGGCGGGCTCAGACCCCCCCCCCCCCGACCCGCTAATCGAACCCCCGAAAGCCCGACGCTCGTGTCCACCTTGGTGTATCTTCCAGTAAATAGACCTGTGTAGGAGCTCAGCAGCTGGCTGGTTTAGCGACAGACGAGAACCCGCCGATCAAAAGCCTGGACTCTTTGTTCGTGAGTACAAACCGTGTGTTTATTCTGACTTATAACAGTACGTTTTATGGGATGTAAAGCTGTAAAACTGGTGTATGAATATTTGTAGTCCCCTTTGGGTCGTTTTTTTTTTTTTTTCCCCTTCTTCTTCGCTGTAGGAGTTTAAAAGCAGAGCAGCTCTGTGGCCTGCTGCTGTACCCGTGAATGTACTTTGTATTCAGAGGTTTTTATTACAATAAACAAGTGCTGATATGACCGGACGCTGCTTTAGTTCCTCTGTTCGAACGCACCGCGGCGGGACAAACCCACCCGCAGACGTGAAGCGAACAAAACTACGAAAAAAGTACAGACCAGCTCACCTAGAGGGAAGTTTCTCTCCAAATGAAGCTCCTGGCTTCTCCACATGTTGAGGGTTTTGGGTTAATGAGTTTGTTACATACATGGGAAGAGTTGTTTCTGATGGTTCAGTGAGCAGCCGTCAGAACCGGGGATTTCCTCCACATTCCCCCTGGCCGAACAGAGGTCAAGGGCGACAAGACATTCGCCAGGGGGCGGCGATGGTAAACGACAAAGAAGGACCAGGCGAAAGGAGCCGGCGCGGGATGTTTTTATTATCTGTGTAATTAAATATCTCACAGTCACTGAGGCTGCACCGTGCTGGAAACAGCTTCTGTGTGTGTGTGTGTGTGTGTGTGTGTGTGTGTGTGTGTGTGTGTGTGTGTGTGTGTGTGCGCGCGTGTTTGTGCGCGAAGTTTCTGTGAAAAGTGTGTCGTTGCAAACTTTCTGAAGTTTGTCTGCTCGCTCAGGTACGCCGCTGTCATTTTCTGACTAATTTTCTCCTTCAGTGACAACTTCACACCTGGTTACACACACACACACACACACACACACACACACACACACACACACACACACACACACTGGGCCTATAGACGTGAGCTGCTGTCATTTGGGGCTGTGTGCCTACAGTTCTGTGGGCTGGTAAACAAGCCGTGGAGCTCGGCCCTTGACTGGGTCCAAAGCGCCTGAACCGGGTCTGTGATCCTCCAGCCTGGAGTCCCCTTCAGGTCCATCGGGAAATCACAGATTTTTTTAACGATCAGACATATTACTGAAAACATTCCAGGTTAAAATCCCTGCTCCTCGCTCCTTCGCCGTCCCTCGACACATTTATTTCCCCTCTTTCTCTCTGCTTTTTGACTGTTTGGTGATTGAGAGACGTCTCATTCTCCAGTTTCCTCACCTGCTTCACATCCCGACATCCCCACTGAGACGATAATGAGTCTCCGCGTAGCACTTTAGCATCGCTGCCGAAATCTCGGCTTCACACCTGCCTGTCAAACCGCATGAGTGCCCGCCTCACGCTAACGCTGCTGATGCTGCTCCAGCCGCGGTGAGGCGCCCGTCCCTTTAAGAGCGCCTCGTCTGGACGGCGATCAATCGGAGGAGATGGAGCTGGAGGAGTTTGGATCGGATCATTAAAGAGGCGATCAGAGAGAACGAGGACACGGCACTCCAGCCTCCACCGTGATCGGGTTCAAACGCACGGCCACGGACCGGGGATGGGTGTGTGTGGAGGCTGATGGCCTCGTGTGTGTGTGTGTGTGTGTGTGTGTGTGTGTGTGTGTGTGTGTGTGTGTGTGCACCTTCAGTTTCTCTGATGTTACATTGTAGTAGACAAGAGAGCTGAAGGTGTGTGTGTATCGAGGTGTGTGTGTGCATGTGCGTGCATATGTGCGTGTCACTTATGTTTGTGTCTCTTTGTGTGTGTGTGTGTGTGTGTGTTTCGTCACTTGCTTCTCACTTTGTGTGTGTGTCTCCGTGCATGCATTTGTGTGCATGTGTCCCCCTTGCTTCTGTATGTGTGTGTGTGTGTGTGTGTGTGTGTGTGTGTTTACATACAGGTGCAGGTGTACCGCCGCTGTTTTAATGTAGCTGCTTTTGCCTTACGGCGGTAAATAAAGAGCTACTATGTAATGTGTGTGTGTGTGTGTGTGTGTGTGTGTGTGTGTGTGTGTGTGTGTGTGTGTGTGTATACCACTCCATACTTAGTGCTGCTGTTATATTTTAATTAAAGCCGAACGGCGGGCTTAATTACTGCCATGATAAACAACACCTATTCTCTCTCTCTCTCTCTCTCTCTCTCTCTCTCTCTCTCTCTCTCTCTCTCTCTCTCTCTCTCTCTCGTCATCAAAAGTACCAACAAAGCTCGGCCAGATGTAGACACACACACACAGACACACTTCTACACACACTCTTACACCTCAACACACACACACACACACACAAACCCCGCGGTCGGTCTCGGCGGTGCAGCAGAACTGTGTTTATGGCTGTTAATGAAAACTGAGGCCAGAGTCCCAGAATCCCAACGCTAATCACCATCCAACTCTCTGGACAGGAGGGGGGGGGGGGGGGCGATGGAGGAGGGGGGTTTAGAGACCACGACACTCGAGCACATTCATGTCTGTACATGCAGAAACAGATCAAATAACGATTCACGCCGTCGTGAGAAGGAAGCACCGAACGAACCCCCCACACAGCCGGACCGTCCCGTGACTCCGGGGTCGGAGGTTGGAGGTGCACCGAGGTGCCGGCGAGCAACGGATTCCTCTGAAGCGATGGAAACACTGGGTCGGCGGAGCGCGGGAGGTATGCAGTAATGATCCACCGGGACCTGCTCTGGGCGACTTTATGAACCGGTTTGATGTCTTGAAATTCAGGTCATCATGAAGCATCACGTTCTGCGTCACGCTCAGTGATCGCACGCTGAAAATGTTTGAAGATATTTCCCTAAAAATATACTACCCAGTTTGTCCACCGTGTGACAGTGCTGAGCCCCCATTTATATTTTATTCTGAAATGACTCATGACACCATCCTGTGGTGGAAAATAGTACTGCAAGCATGTGACACCTGCTTTTAATTGGCTGACTTGCTAACGGAATCTCATTAGTGTCATAATTAGACATTTTATGAGTGACCAGAGTATCTTTTTTAACCTAACTGTATTTAAAATGTTCCAGACAGAAACATCTTGGACTTTGTATCGTTACCATGCTACAGCTGCAGCTTAGAAATATTACTGTCAAGTTTAAGATGGAAATGTTGATACAAAAACAATGAAGGTGGTGATAATAATGAGCTGCTTGCCTGCCGTTACAAAAAAAAAAAAGGACTGATAACTGTTGTGGTTGAGCTGCTGGCTGATCACTGAGTATTCTGTCAGCTGTCGGATTCGCTGCTGTAAAAGTTTCTGTTTTGCTAAACTGCTGCATGTCTTTAATCTGGGTGGAAGCCAGTCCTGCTGGTATCATCACGAAGGAGGTCCTGACATCAATTTATGAATCTTTCAAGAAACACTGACATTTATTCACGGACTGATTCAACTTGAACTTTTTTTTTCGTAGCATCCTGTAACACGACTGCAGTGTTTTTCTAAAGAAGTAACAAAACACTCGCACGGCACTGGTTACTTTTTACTTTCACCTGCAGCCCCGTTCACTGGAGAGAGAAAAAAATCAGCAGAGGAGAGTTTATTAGACACGCGCACACACACACACACACACACACACACACACACACACACACACACACACACACACACACACACAGTTTCACAGGTTCACTGAGCTCCAACTGGCTGTAGAAAATGGAGCATATAAAGAGACATGGCTGCCCAGAGATCGCTGGGTGTTGGAGAGCAGTGGACGGCTGGGAAACACTGAAATGTGCTTCTGGCTCCACGGAGACGAATATTCCTGCTGCCTGGAAGCAGATTTTTTTTTTTTTTCCTTTTCTTTTTTTTTTCCCCCCACATTTCCACATTTCGGCGATGACGAAGTTTATCGTCCAAAACAAAACTACAAATCTGATTTCCATTTGAGTCGTTACCCGGTAGCCTCTGTGTCCAACACACACACACACACACACACACGCATATTGACCACTATTGTACTCTGTACTCTGTGCAGGTGGACAGCAGGTCGTGACTTCTAAGCAATGCAGATGAAGAACAGTGTAGTTGAATATTGTCTTTGAAAACTGCCCACTGACTAGTCTGAATCCAGCAAAAAAGAAGTTTTAAACAAACCCCTGACTAGAAAAACTAGTTGAAAAAGGTCTCTACAGGAATAAGGAATAGATTTGTTCAGAGAGGTGAAAGGTCGTGAATGGGATCTCAGAGTTGTGGCAAACCAGCCTCCTCTTGATGTGCGGGCACCTCGTTCCTAAAGTTAGAAAAAAAAGAGAAGCTACTCATTCCATTTCCGGTTGGACCGAGTGTGTGTTAATTGTACGACAACAATAAATCATGTTTTCTGGGCAGCAGCGATGTTTCCGCCACTTCCTGCCAACAAAGATTAAAAACCAAAGTCAAAACACTCACAGACGTTCCCGCAATCACCACCAAATTCCAGCAGATCGTTTCTGGAGCGGCTGCAAAGTGTCTTCTGATGGCCTCATCCAAACCTCAAGCAGACTGTTACTGTTAGCACGGAGCCAGCGCACACGCGACACACACACACACACACACACACACACACACACACACACACACACACACACCTAAAGGCACACAAACAAAAAGACAAAGATACAGAGCTTCCAAAAAATTACTGAGCCCAGAAGTCTGCAGCACAGCAGAGCCAACAGCATGTTACTGTCCGAGTGTGTGTGTGTGTGTGTGTGTGTGTGTGTGTGTGGTGTAGTGTGTGTGTGTGTGTGTGTGTGTGTGTGTGTGTGTGTGTGTGTGTGTGTGTGTGTGTGTGTGTGTGTACGTGCGTGGGCCTGGACAGTGCTCCTTAATGAGGAGACAGAGGACAGACTGGTTTATAGAGAAAACCTTCCAAATCCCATTACTGCACTGGTTAGTGTGTGTGTGTGTGTGTGTGTGTGTTTACAATGAGGGGCTGTGTATCGTTGGGTTGAACCGTGTCTCACTGAGTGCATATGAGACTCTGTGTGTGTGCACGTGTGTTTATGTGTGTTTATGTGTGTGTGTCCCACTCTGTCCTCAGTAAATAGTGACTTCTCATTAAAGCTTTCCGCTCGGCTGCGAGCGAACGTGAAGTCCTGGAACCTGGATAATCCACTCCCTAACACACACACACACACACACACACACACACACACACACACACACACACACACACACACACACACTAAAGCTCTTTCCAGCCTGCTGACTTAAAGCCAGTGTATCAACTCAACGGTCACCTGGAGGGAAAAATATATATATTTATATGAAGGAGTGCAGAAGAGGAGATATAAAGAAAGAAGGACGAGGATGAACATGAAGGAGGAGGAGGAGTAAATGGAAGAGCTGCAGCGAGCCAGATCAAGGGTGTAGCGCAAGGAGGAGGAGAAGAGGAGGAGAAGGAGGAGGAAGAGGAGGAGGAGTGGTGCAAACACAAGATCAACGGAGTTTAGACGAGGTGAGAAGTAAGTGGAAGGTAAAAACTGCCGGAGCGAGGAGGTGAAGGAGGAGAGAAGGAGGTTCAAAAACCGAAATGAAAGCGCAGAAGGAAGAGTAGGCGCAGTCCAGTGAGGAGGAGGAGGAGCGGAGGGAGTGGGTGTATTTGTCGGTTTAATCCTCTCCTATTAGCCGCTCCTGTGTGTGCTGTAAGGATTAGCTTGTTGTCTGAGCTCCAGCAGGTCGGGGAGCGAGGGGGCCGCGTCCGCCCCGCCAGCCCCAGCCGGGAGGCTCCGACGGCGGGCACGGCGACCCGCCGCCCCCCCCGCCTGCTCCTGGAGCTCGCCGCTAGTTTGTTTGTGGGGAACGTGGAGCTGAATCGCCAATGAGGCGACGGACGGGAGAGAGCGTTTCCCTGGGCAACGGTTTAGAGGGCCCTCCCCTCAATTAACCTCTTGGCACTACACACACACACACACATACACACACGCGCACACACACACACCTATTTAGAAGATAACTTGTACATTGATATGCAAGATACAAAGTCATGCAGCCCATACACAGATCAGGTCAGGCTGAGGCTGTTGCTCATAATTCATGTCTCACACACACACACACACACACACACACACACACACACACACACACACACACACACAGCTGGTAAAACGCACAGCTTAGCACAGGATGCTGTATTTACAATTCGGGTCACACAGGCAGAGATAAAAACACACTGAGGCGAACACGGGTCACTGGTGCTGCCGGTGATTCTGATGCAGAGCACACACACACACACACACACTTACACACACACACACACACACACACACACACACACACACTCTCTACTACAGTGAGAGAGTTTGAGGGCAAAGCCTCACTCATGATGTTTGTAATGTCGAACACGGGCCCCGGCTTAACACTGAACAAACACGCACACACACACACACACACACATTTACACACACTGTGGACGTCCAGCCGGCTGCCGATAAGCCGAGCTGGAACAAACCCAAGAAGAAGAGTGTGTGAACTTTGTGTGATTTATGGCTGGTGAGCCTGCAGCCGCTGGTCAGAGAACTTTGTGTGATATTATTCTCTTTGCTTTGATGTTCCTGACATGTGAGCTCGGCCCTCTGTGTCGTGTGTCCGCTAAAAAATAGATTCTTTTTTTTTTTTTTTTTTTCTCCAAAAAGCATACAAAGTGCAGTTGGGATTATGTGTTTTGTTTGGTTGCTAAACAAACCAAAAAGGTTTTGTCTGGACTTTTTTTGTCAAACAAAAGATGGAGTAAGGTTTATTACAATAACACCAAAATACTGTGCAACACAGTGTCAGTATGATCCCATATGATCATGTGGTCACTTGCAGCAGGGGGATCCGATACGATACGTTATGATAGAAGATGATGGAGTAAAATACACTACAGTTCGATACGACAGTACCGGCATGATATGATGTACATCATATGATACAGTAGAGTACAATACGACTATATAGTACAGGAGGATATGGTACAATATGGTAGAGTACGATAGAGTTTGATGCAGTATAGTAAGATACACTACAGGGCGATACGATACTATACTGTATCACAAAGGACGACCAGATGCTAGAGGACGAGATGCAGCATGATACAATACAGTGTGATGTGATGCAGTAGGACCAGGCTAACAACAGGATATGTTATGTTACAATATGACATGAGACGATACATTCCTTTGTGTCATTTGTATTTTGTGACGCATTGAGTGACAACAGAAAAACATTCTAAACATTGTGAAATAACAGAATAGGATCTGTTGAAATCCGGCACATGTCGTTCTTTACAATGCGATGTCATTCATCATAATGCTATACGATCCGAGGCATCCTGGCACGAAACACTGTGGTGCAACGGAGTATCGAACCATATGATGTGTTTCGATGTTACATCGTGATATGTGTAAGACATGATACCAGACACAAATGGTACCATACTGTAGATATGCAGTGGAGTAAGATAACATACAGTCAGTTCTGTCACTGATCTCAGTGTTTCCATACAATACGATGTGATATAATACTGTGTAATATATAATAATACCAGCAGATAAATGACGTTACAGCAGCTCCTCTCACTCAGTGTGGTGGATTTGCTGTGTGACTTGATATAACATGTGCATTTACATTATTTTAACAGCGTGATTACTTCATGAATCATTCATGAACCCATTCAGTTAATTTTTTATTGATTGAAAGAAGTGAAGTGGCACACTGTTTCTTCTCAATGTTCATTTTTAATCTGGAGCCGTGCTCGTAAACCTCCATGAGGAGGACGTTACTGCACACATGATGTTTGTCATAAATTAGGGATGCGTCATTAGAGCGGCAGGTACATAGATAATGGTACGAGGTGTAAGTCTGGGATGATCTGCTGCTTCTTTTAAAGGAATACTCCAAAGATTTTTTACCCACGCCCTATCCTTATCATTTACAAAGCGAGACAAGCTCATAAATACCTTATTTCTGTCTGTGCGTCCAGTGGCTGGATCCCAGCTGTTAGCATCGTAGTTAGCTTAGCTCAACTGCTGGAGGTGAAGAGGAAACAGAGCCGGACTGACGAAAGTGGACAAAATACTCCTTCCAGTGGTCCAGGGATGGCGTATTAGCACGTGAAGTAAATCTGAATGGTTATCAAATATTTTAAAAGACGTGTTATCCTTTTCAATCCGTTAAAATAACGTTTTGATACACACAGATCTGCAGAAGCATAGTGCTCCGCAGAAGGATATACCGGTGCACAGCGGCTGAGTCTCTGGCTTCTACTGCTGTGCTCTGGTACATCCTTCTGCGGAGCACTGCACATGTGCAGGTCTGTTTTATAACCATTCGGATTTACTTCACGTGCTAATACGCCATCCCTGGACCACTGGAAGGAGTATTTTGTCCACTTTCGTCAGTCCGGCTCTGTTTCCTCTTCACCTCCAGCAGCTGAGCTAAGCTAACTATGATGCTAACAGCTGGGAGCCAGCCACTGGACGCACAGACACAATAAAGGTATTTATGAGCTTGTCTCACTTTGTAAATGATAGGGATAGGGCGTGGGTCCAAAATCTTCAGAGTATTCCTTTAAAATAAAATTCAGTATTGATTAATTTTTATTTAAAATGTGAGATCATGATCAAGAGGGGATATCAATGAAATAAACCTCACATTAGGTCAGCCCGGAGCGTCTGATTGGATGAGGGGGGCGTGGCCAAGCCTGCCAGGCAAAACTGAGGGAGAGAAAGTGTGTTCAGGACTGAGAGCAGCTCTCACATCACATCAGATCACTGCCGTGTGTGTGTGTGTGTGTGTGTGTGTGTGTGTGTGTGTGTGTGTGTGTGTGTGTGTGTGTGTGTGTGTCCTGTCCAGCGGGGAGATCTTCTTCTGCTCCAGTTATAGCGGTCAGACACCAGCACAGTCCTCCACGGTCCACTTCCCGTCCATTCCCCATTGACCCCTGACCCCTGCTGGCTGAGTGACTGTCCGGAGGGCTGTCACAATTGTGCGTGTGTGTGTGTTTGTGTGTGTGTTTGTGTGTGTGTGTGTGTGTGTGTGTGTGTGTGTGTGTGTGTGCGCGCGCAGAGGGACGTAAACGAGGCGTGCACGGGAGGAGGAATTCTTCCCTCCTCCTTTTGAAGCATTGTACTGCAGTGGTGACACGGTTTGATTCCCGGTCACATGCAGCAGTGGGTAAAGTTACACCCCGAGGTCTTTGTTCTCTCAAACTGGTAGATCCAAACAATCGGCACGTGAAATTGACATTTTGAAGTGAAGCACAAAGTTTGAGCGTCCTCCTGCAGGTGGGATAAAGGCACACGAGCAGGTTGACAGGTTCAGAACCTGAGGACTCTGTTTGTTGGAGTTCCTTAAAGCCCAGCGGCACGGTGGAGCAGTGGGTGGTTGTCATAGCCCCTCCCTGAGTGTGTTTCTGAGGTGATCAGCTGAAAACAATCTGAATGAGTTCATCCTCAGTTCATCAGCCAGACGAGAGCGTTTCAGGAAAACGTTTCTCTCAGTGATGCCGAGTCGCTCCGGTCAGGGTAAACATGTAAAAGTACAAATGTACAGATGTGCCGATGTACAGCAGAGAGCCCGGTGTAGCGGAGGAAACCTGGTAGGGGTTAGGGCTAGTCCCGGAATTATCTCCCGTTCATGTCTGGTGTGTCGGCCAGAACACCGCTTGTGGCCACTTCAGGTGAGGAGTAATGAGGAGGGAGGCAGATTGCAGATGAAGGCTTTTACTCACAGTTCAGCAGGTCTACAGACTGTACTTGTGAGCGTGGATGTGTGGGTGTGTGAGTGTGTGTGTGGTTTCCTAAACAAAGGAAAGAATAAACAATTACCAAGTGACATTGAGGTGAATACTATTCAAAATGAACATCAAGTTACAGCATCCACCGCGTTACAGGAAATACAATAAGAAAAATAAACCAGCACCCGTGATTACATAGGCACGGAGCTTTAATGTGAAGGGGACCGGAAGTCACATATCGCCGTTAGCCCGTAGCTTGACAGTCATCCCCGGAGATACTGAATCGCTCTGTACGCGTAACAATTAGGAAGCGATCAGGCCATGTTCTGCCAGCCATGCAGCATCTGAACCTGCGACCGGATCACCGTTAGCAGACAACTAACAGATGGCAGGGGACGGCGGCCCGTCCGCGCCGTGCTACTAGTTAGCCACGACATGCCCGGCGCTAACCCGACTTCCCACCGGAGCCGAGATGCGCCCGGCGCCGGGCCAACTTCCTGGTTCAGATGCAAGTCGCTCAACAAGCAATCCGACGCACTTACGCTGACAGGAATCACGGATCATGAACCGATGGCAGTAACAAGGAATGAGTGAACTTACTTTTCACTGACGCACACGAACTTCACGATTGATCCCTTCACGATTGATCCCTTCTCCCCGTGCACCGCTGCTCGGTCGTGTCGGCGCTTAACGACAGGTAAGGGGGGCGTGGCGGCGTGGCGGCGTGACTTATGCACCTCCGTGAACTATAACCCCGTGGCAACCGAATACGCCCATTCTAAACATATACAAGCTATTAACAAACTTTGTGGCCTTTTCTACACCCGGTATTGTGAAGTAAACAGCCATAATGTTCAGTAGTAACATGGTTCAGGCATTACTGGGATTATCACAATTGGTGAAGTGAATAGAAGCAATAAAAAAAGCTGAATATTTCAGACGTTATTATGAAAAAAGTTTCTCTGTGTTAAGGCTCTTTGTGGGTCAGTAAACTCCTCACCTCTCCTCTTCTCTGGGATTTCCTCCTCTGCAAACACAAACAGCGTCTCTTTAAATGAGGTCAGTTTGGAAAAACAAAAAACAAAAAAACGGAATAAATGCTGGAAAATCTCAAACGCCTCCGGTGAGCGAAGGCCTTTCACCGTCTCCACACAGAGATTATGGTAATAACAGGTGGAAACGGGGTCTGTGTGTGTGTGTGTGTGTGTGTGTGTGTGTGTGTGTGTGTGTGTGTGTGTGTGTGTGTTTCATTTCCATATGTAACGAGGATTTATGCTGTTCGGTTTCCCTCCAGCGGTTGAAATCAGTCCAGGGTGACGATTCTGCATTTGGATCCTAACATTCCATTTTTTAAATGTGTTTTTCAGCTCGATCTGCCTCCATAAACCTTCAAAAGGAAATCAAAAAGAAAAAAAAAAAGAAACTCAGAAAGCATCCAGTGTAGCCAGTTTAGCGATATCAGCTGTTTTGAACGTATTAGTTACTTTAGCTGCTTTAGGAATGGTTAAAAATCTCTGTTATCTATAGTCAGTTGATCGTTTTTTTGCAGTTTTACCCATATGTAGTGGTTTTATTTATTTGAGCGATTTGAGCTTGTTTTCCTTTGGTTGAGTTGAGTTTGCAAATGAAAATAAAACATTGTGATCTGTAATTTGCTGAGAACTTCGAGGAGCCGCTCCAGAGATGCTGAAGAGCCACATGTGGCTCCAGAGGAGGAACCAGATGTGAGGAAGACGTTCCATCTGAGAGGAAGACGTTCCATCTGAATAATGAATCAAACTCTATCTGTAGCCTGTTTTTTTTTTTTTTTTTTTCATTTTCGATACTTCACCTGAAATATTGAGCCTCCCTCGGCCTGCTGCTGTCTTCAAACTGAAGAGGGAAACTTCAGGAGCATGAAGGAGGAAGACTCTCCTCCTCTTCCTCTCTCTGTTTGATTCTCTTTGTGAGGGATTGCTGGGTTTTTTTTTTATTATTTTTATTTTTTTTTATTATTATTTCACACGCCGATCACCCGCTGACATCTTTGCATAACGTCGAGCGAGCGACTGCCCACTGAGGAGGATCTGAACAGCAGGACGGCTCGTGATGGATGCTGGGAAGTCTCAGCAGGGGGGCGGAGGGGGAGGGGAGGGAGGATGCAGACATCAGGAGCAGTTTCATTTTGTGGAGAAGCTTTCTGATCTCCGTGATGCTACTGGAGGTCAGGTCTGCGCTGGTGACGTCAGGTTTCATAGACAGGTGATAGAGAGGTCACTGATGGAGCAGGTTCCTCTGAACATCCTGCAGGTTTGACTGGTCCAGTGGTCCCTTGGTTCCTCGGTTCCTCCACTCCAAACAGGATCCACTGGTTAGAAAAATAATATTTGGTTTGTTTTGAAAGATTTTCTTTTTTTAGATTATTCCACATAAATGGGTTAGGGAACATGACCAGGTTAAGATCCACAGAGGAATCCTCTCTCCACCTGCTGCTACATCTTAGTGCAAAAACCACAGAAACTCCTTCCGAGGTCTGGAGGGATCAAATGATGGTGTAATATTTGTAAAAACAATGTCAAAATCGGCTGACTCTCCCAGATCCTGTTACATGACAGCTCCATTTTTTTTTTTGTTTTTTAAAGTTTCACATTTAAATGGAAACATTTTGAAAACCATGTAGTTAGCATGCCAGCCCACAAGTTGGCGCTGTTGGTTGTTTTCTATCATGGAAGCACGCACACATGTGAGAACCTGGACCGGGAGTCTTGACACTCTGGATGTAAACACAGTTGGCATTGTTTCTCTACTGAGCATGTGCAGAACTTTTTACAATCATCTCGTTTTCGCTGTTTCGTCGGGGCATTTTCGAAAAGTTGCAAACAGACCCCCTAAGATGTTACAAAGGTTTTCTTTTTTTCATTAGAAAGCGTTGTGTTTGCTTGTATAACAGAGTGATCCAGTGATCGTATCACCTCCTCACCATTAGGTGGCGACGATCACTCGACGACGTTGATGTGACGGTTCAGTCTCTGCATCCAACTAGAGAAGAACTCCAACGCTTCCAACACTTTGTCCAGTTTCCATGGCTGAATTTAGATCTCAGTCTGGTCTCCCAAATTCCTCTCATGTTTATTCAGATTTTTTGACACTTGTTGCATTTTGAAAGAGGAAGTTTTCTACATCAATCATTCCTTGAAAGATCGAATCGTAGGAGTGAATGGAGGAGTCGGTACATGTTGTGTCCAGAGTACGACAAGGCTGTTCTGGACAGGAAGCTGAGCCGCTGCTGAGCTCCAGGTGAGGAAAACATAAATCTCCAGGACTTCGTTTGAAGCCTCGTTTGGACCGACTGAGATTTCCTGTGAAAAACTGTGGACTTTATGGCGCCGCCCGCTTGAATAATGGTTGATAAGGGCACGGGGAGATAAGAGCTGATGCAGTGGCACCTAAAGCTGCCGCTGTTTAACATATGGCCAGGTGCTAATGGAGCCCTCCAGACGCTCCTGTCTGCTTTGTTCACTGCCAGCACTGAACTTCCAGCCATGGCGGCGGCGGCAGCGGCAGCAGCGACGTGAGACTTCACAGCTTCCCGGAGAAGATAATCTGATGTTAATTACCATGGGGTGCCAATAAATCACTCACAATCATGTCATAAACATGAAGGGGCCCTTCATGCATCATTATAGCTTCGTGGAGATGAGCGAGTACGAGCCTTTCGCCGTGACGCCCTCCGCTTTGCATAAAAGTCCCTTCATTATCCCGCCCCATCATTTCCCTCACATGACAGCCGGGATTTTTTTTTTTTTTTTTTTTTCCCTCTCCAGCAGCCCGCCGTCACGTCGTTTTCTTCGCATTCACCCGCGTCACCGATGTCAAATTACAGCGCGCCTCCTGCCTGAACTGAAGCCTCACGCAGAGCGCCATAAAGCAGCGGTAATGTGGGCAGGAGGACAGGGGCTGGAGGTAATTATAGACTTTTCAGCTCTTCATTATAATCGATTACTTAATTGATGCATTTAGAAACATTTTATGAAGTAATTAATTCGATTTGCATTTAAATGGTCCTTCCATTCGCTCGCCGTATCCTCTTCATGCCGTTCAGGGTCACAGGATGCTCGCTGATCCCAGCATGCACCGGGTGAGAGGCTGCCTGCCTTTCAAGGGCCTCTGAAAAAGCTTTTGACTGCAGATTGTTGTCAAGTTTTACGTTGTCCTAAACATTTAATCACTGCCTCCTTCAGATTGAATTGAAGAATCTGACTTCCAACAGTGAAGCGACCGAATGTGAAGAAACAAGCAAAACAGAATCATTTGTAGATTTGCAGGTACAGTTCTACCTGAGCTGGAGCAGACAGAGTAACATCTGGAGTAACACCACACTGAAAAAGAAAGGACACAGATGCAGAAGTCACACAAAAAAACAAATCGATAATGTGCAACGAGAATTCATAAAGTGAAAATCAGAAACAAAAATTTCTCAAGGAATACAAAAGTTGCAACAGAAATGCAACAGTTGCAAAAATGAATAAAAAAACTGACACAAATAAAAAAGTGCAAAGTTGCAATATGACTGCAAATGTTGCAAATCAGCAACAATAAAATCTGACGCTGTAGCACAAATACAAAAGTTGTTCCACAAATGTACAAATGTACGTAAAAGCTGGCGACACCACTTCAAACATCACAATGGGAATGTAAAACTTGCAATACAAAAGCAAACTTTCCCCAAAAACTGCAAAATCTGCAAGTAAAATGCAAAAAGTCACGATACAAATACAAAAGTTGCAACAAGAATGCAAAACATAAGAACAATGCAGATTGTGTAACTTTAGAGCAAAACAATTCTGTCAGATTACAAAAGTTAAAGAAGAATGAACAGAAATGTGAAAGCCTGAAACACAAAACCAACAATGCAAAGATTGTAGAAAGAATTAAAAAAAGCTGCAACATGATGAACATATTTATATATATTTTTTTAAACATGCTGTTCATTTGCGGTTCATTTAGCAGCGTGTTGTTCAGACCTCTAGACTGCCGGAGCTTGACGGCCTTTTTACAGTTTGAATCCAGAGCTGCTGCTCTGCAGGTGCAGCTGAATTACTTCAGTAGACGACAATTCTGTTTTTTATCTGTCACATCCACTGTTAGTTCATGTCTCAACTCCTGTTTTTATTCACAATTTCGTCCGTACCGATGATCTGGACTATGTTTTTATTTCAACAGGAAATCTCTTGATTAGCCTTTTCTTCAGCTCTGTGTGACAGCTGAAAGCTCCAAAGAAAGAAAAAAGACGTGGGCAGAAAGTTTAAAATACATCAAAATGTAGCAACTTCATTAAGATGACAGGTTCTTTTTAAACACGCAGTTGACACAGTTTGCTGATCAGATTCGACTTTGTGCCGCAGAAACAAAACAGATCTGAGATTCAAAGCTGAAAGAAGCAGGAGGACGTGTTTTTTTTTAACGTGTGTTCTCTGCTTTGCCGTCTCTGTGTTTTCTCTAATTGTGCTCGCGGGCAGGACTCGCTCCGCAGAGAGACTTCGATCCCCAGAGAGCCGCCTGACAGCGGAAAGGTTAAATAAAAAAACAACACAGTCAAATAAAAATAACTCCCTCTCTCCCCGTTTCCCGCGATGCCTGATCGAAAAATCTCCATGTCTGAGGAGCGTGGAGGTGAATTTAATGACCCGGCGCCGGTCAGCGTCAGCGCCAGCCAATCAGAGCGCGGGAACCGGCCTCTGAGGTTCAGGACATTGCCCCGGCGAAGACATCGGGTTCGTGTCCGTCGGAACACAGAAAGTGAGATTCCTAGCATCGCTGCAGAACCTGAACGCACCATGTGCGGCAACAGCTGTTAATGCTAATACTAATAGTCTATTAAAGAAGAACAAGTGTCATCAAATCACTGCTGTGATTGTAAAAACGGAGTTTTCCTGCTAACCTAGCAAGCCAAACTGCAAACATTAGCCTGCCACTCGGTCATGAACCGTCAGCGTCCCATCCTCTAATTCTTTCCAAAACTTTGATGTCCCTTCTGTTATATTTCTCTTTAATCAGACATTCGGATCACGCCGCTGCCCTCTGAGCGTCTCTCGGAGACGTCCACTGTGTCCTGATAGCCGCAGGCAACTCGCAGCATGAGGGCGTCAGAAGACGACCGGCGGCTTATCCTGACGGCTTTGGAAGATCGGCAGAATACAAAAACAATGTCTCCTCTCGGAAAAGAAAAACAAGTTTGAGTTCCTGCAGATTTTTACAGTCACGACTTGAGTGTGCTGTCACCCGGCTGCTGAAAAAGACAAAGAAACAAGCAGGTTTGAGAGAATAAATCTGATTAATCTGGGTAGAAATTAGTTGTTTTTAGGCTCTTTGTACATGAGAAGGCTTAGAAAATCTGACAGGCTCTCACATCTAAAATCAGAAAGCGTTACTGTCCTGGTGGAAAGACTAATTACAGACCCTGAACGTATTTCTTAGCCTCATGGATGTCCATCCATCAGTTCAAAGAAACATGTTTTATAGAAATATCCCGACATCAAAGGACGTAGCTTGTATTATTACATCTGGCTTTAAAGATTTTTTTTTTTTTGGTTCTAAAGGAAGGAAATCATCAAGCTGACAAGCAAGCTCCATTAACATAGCATCTGTTATAAAAGTACAACTATAATCGATAGCATAGCACGCTAAAATGTTGCAAGAAACTACTATGTTAGCCTGAAGGCTGTCAAATGTTGGTTCTGAAACTTTGTCGTGTTCAGTATTAGCCCTCCGAAGTCAACATTAGCCTTTATAGAGCTTTAGCCTGTAGCGTTGAACTTTCTCAAACCAGATAAATGCCTTTTAATAACTCTTTTGACCGCATTTGTCAGTCGTACCGTTGAAACGCCAACCTTAGCATTGCATGTTAGCGTGCTAGCTTCACAAGAGCGAGCATGTGAAGTTTTTGCCTTCAGCGTCTGCTGTGTGGTTCTCTTCCGAGCTGCATGCGTCGTTGTTCCCGGAGTGAGATTCTCACCCGGTCGCAGT
Organism: Salarias fasciatus; assembly: GCF_902148845.1. Classification (NCBI taxonomy): domain Eukaryota; kingdom Metazoa; phylum Chordata; class Actinopteri; order Blenniiformes; family Blenniidae; genus Salarias; species Salarias fasciatus. Next base: position 23,815,947 of record NC_043746.1, on the reverse strand, counting down.
AAAAGAAAGTCCACGGTGGAAAGGAAGGAAATAATGTGCAGACTTTTATCGCATGGCGTGATTCTGTTTGAGTAGCTCCTCTAAACAGAGCCGTAATGAGGCCGCTGCTGCGTCGACAGGATGTCACTGTGATTTACCGTCGAGGCTCTCGTCGGGATCTGCACACACACACACACACACACACACACACACACACACACACACACACACACACACACACACACACACACACACACACTCTGACACACGGACAAACACATCCACAGCCTGGCTCTCGTCGGTTGGTCCAAACTTTCTGCCTGATTTGAGCGCAGAGAGCGTCGTCTCTTCCCGTCCGGAGGAATGGTCCGCCACATTGCATTGTGGGTGTAATGTACCCGGCGACGGTATTAGATTTAGCCGGTATCAGCCTTATTTGTTGGAGTACACGGGGCGGCGTACAGTGCGGCTCCTCATCCACTTAGCACCCGGCAGATAAGAGCTTTCTTTATCCCGCTTATCTCGCCGGAGATAAAACACTCAGAGGCCGAGTGGAAATGAGATGTGGCGACAAAGCGCATCTTTAAACGGAGAGGTGTTTCTTCATTTCCAATAATCACGGCCTATATAGAGCGTGAAATGCTTCCAACTTGCTGTGTGAGGAAACTCGCTCTGTGTGTGTGTAGAGTGTGTGTGTATGTGTGTGTGTGTGTGTCACAGCAGCATCATTTGAGTGTAAAAAGCGTTCAGTCCGAATAAGTTAACGCATCTAAATGAGCAGAGTGAAGGTTGTGGGGGGACAAAACTGAATCCCATTTTCTGCATGGCTTCACCCGTTCACAGAGGTGTGTGTGTGTGAGCGTGTGTGAGCGTTCTTGTATTTCTATCCTTGTCGGGGCCAAATGTCCCCACAAGGATAGCAAAACGTGGAACGACGTGCCTTGTGGGGACCTTTTTCCGGTCCTAAGTAGGAGAAACAGTGTTTTCTTGACCATGTTGTTGTTACTGAAAAAAGTAAAAGTGCAAAAACATTTCTTTAGGGTTAGGCTTTGTTGTGGTGTGGGTTAGGGTTAGGGTAAGGGTCAGGGTTAGGGGCTAGACATGAATGGGAGTCAATGGACGGTCCCCACAAGGATAGAAATACAAGACTGAGCGTGTGTGTGTGTGTGTGTGTGTGTGTGTGTGTGTGTGTGTGTGTGTGTGTGTGTGTGTTGGGTCAGGGAGGGCTGCTCGTTGTGCACCGACGATCACGAGGCCAAATGTTTGAGCGCGGACGCGTCGCTGCGCCTCGTCGTCCGTCACCTCCAACTACCATCCGACCTCCGACCGTCACTTTTTTTCTTTTTCACAAACGTGTGTGTGTGTGTGTGTGTGTGTGTGTGTGTGTGTGTGTGTGTGTGTGTGTGTGTTTTCGGCCTCTGTGGGCGTGTCAGCCAGTGATGTTCCACATTCGCTGTTGGAGCGCCGCACGAGCTTGGAATCCCAAACGAGTGTCGACGAACCGCAGAAAGAGCATCAACCAAGGATCTGACAGAGGATAAACAACCAAATATCCCAGAAAACATCTGGACTCCTCGTCCACTGCAACGTCCACACACACCATCAGAAACACCTCCCCGTTTCCGTTTCCATGACGATGAAAACACTCGGAGTTGCTGAAAACTTTTTGAAAACACGTTACACCTGGACTGTACTGAGTGCTTGCTCTGCACGTGCTCGGTAGATGGACAGTGTTAACTGTTTGTGTTTCTCTGTGCGTGTGTGTGTGTGTGTGTGTGTGTGTGTGTGTGTGTGTGTGTGTGTGTGTGTGTGTGGTTTCAGCGGAGCTTGTTTTCCAAACGGGGTTACAGTGACATGTTGTTGGTGTTGCCACTGACGCCGTGTTCTGATTGGCTGTCACCGCGGTGGAAGTAGATGAGAGGACGAGGACAGACCGCTTCCCGTTCCTCCTCTCGGTGTTGAGACGCCGCACTCCGACGCCTCGCCTCGCGATCCGTCACGGGTGTTGTTCCCGGCGTGGTGTTGACGGATCGACAGGCGGACATGTTTTTTTTTTTTCCCTCTCTCTCCTCCCGGTCAGTGAAGACTCTTCTCCGTCTCCTCTCGGCTGTCAGAGTGGAGCTCCGTGACGGATCCTCACTCTGCTTCCTTCTTTGGCTCGTTTCTTTCCACTCCTGAGTTTTGCGACAGTGGCGTGTTGGAGGCGTCACGCTGAGGTGACGGACTCTGGGAGTGTTTAGCACGAGGAAACCGTGAATCCCAGTGTGAAAGGAAAGAAAGTTTCTACTTAACGAAAGAGCCTTGATGTGGAGATATTCATCTCCCGATTACACACATCTTACATACATTTAAAGATTCATTATCTGCTCACACTCTGTTTTATCACTGCATCCACTGTGTGTGTGTGTGTACGTGCGCACGTGTGCGTGTACACGCTCATACATGTGCATGAGTGTTCAAAACAGTGTGCAGCTGTATCAGCATGCAGTGTGTGTGTGTAGCAGACATATGGTCTCTGTAAAGAAGACATGCTTCGCTTTGCATCTAAATGAGATGTAACACACACACACACACACACACACACACACACACACACACACACACACACACACGTGTAATGTATGTCTTCATGTATGCCCTATGACCTCTTTGCAGTAGTTTAAGTGTATACAGACTATAAATAGAGTTTTGTGTGTGTGTGTGAGTGTGTGGGTGTAGAGAGAGAAAGGAAGGGTTGCCAGATCAATAGGCAGCAGGAGCCCCAGTGACTTATGGGATACATCAGCAGCGCTACAGAGCTGCTGGTCGTCCCGATAACGAATGCACGTGCACGTGTGCATGCGCGCGCACGTGCGCTGTCATCTCCTGCCAGCTCGTCCGCAGAGCAGCGTCCATACAGATGGTCCGAGCTGATGAAGAGCGAAAGAGAGAGATAAAGTGGAATCATCAGCATCAACAATATACCATCCTCCTCTTCCTCCTCCTCTTCCTCCTCTTCCTCCTCTTCCTCCTCTTCCTCCTCCTCTTCCTCTTTCACCTCATTAACTGTGTTCCTCTTCGACATTCAGTCCGAACAGATATTTCCCAGCAGTCACGTCTCGGGCTGTAATCTCCCGCTCGCTCTTCGATCTCCAAAAACACTTTTCGGTCACATCACGGGAGCCCCTGATTGGGCCCGTCCCCCCGGCAACGGTTACCGACAACAAAGAGCCGGTGTTGCTAGGAGACGAGCTGTCAGCCTCCGTGATGCGGCGCCGACCGGAGCTCATCACAGCCTTCTACTCCTTCCTCCGCCGGTCGTTAGCCGCCAGCCGCCGCCGGTTTAAAGGCGCAGTGTTGCAACGTATAGAAGCACTTCTCACGTTCACAGAGAGAAAATATAGGAATGAGGAGAAAAACACACTTTTATCAGAGTTCGCTGGATCGTGTGAAGGCGTGATTGTGTTTCCCAGAAGTGACTCATGATGCTAAGTAAAGGATTATTAGCCGAGCCTACGAATATTAGCTTGGATGCTGCTTCGGTGTAAGAATGATATTTGTGTATTTGGAAATTAAATGTAACTATAATCCCACTACTTTTGATAACAGCTGAGTATTATGAGAGAAAACAGTAAAAGAGTTTGCATTTGAAGTTTGACTGTCCAGCCCTTTTTTTATTATATGATTCAGCATTTTTTTATTTGAGTCTGTATAGCGTTAGCATCAGCCAAAATGACGCTTTTCACTGCAGAATTAAACTGAATTTAAATTTATTGCTTAAAGTTTGATTAGATTTTAGAGATGATATCTTCTGGGGTTTTTTAGATTGAATTATGACTAATACTCTTAAATTAGTTTCATGCTAGTTTTTGGTGTATTTTCACCAGCATTGGACTAGTTTCAGAGACATTTCAGATTATTTTGATGCACATTTTTATTTGACTTGTGATAAACTGTCCTGAACTGGTTTCAGTCTCATTTCGGACTGCCATTAAACTAGTTCAGAACTCGTACCACACTAGTTTAGACTGGCATCTCAGTCTGGTTTCCGTCTGCTGTTCAACCAGCTGTTTTGACCAGTATCGGAATAATTTAAAACTTGCTTTAAGACACTTTTATACTATTTTAGATCTAGGTTTAATTCAATGACTTTGGTTCAAATCATTTCTTTCATCAAATTTCACAGGAGAAGAAATCTTCAGTTTTCCTCTGACATGAACAGCTGAGTCATTTCTGCGGGAACAATTCCTCATGAAGTCCATTAATTATAATAAGTCTATTAGAAAAGAAGTCATGCAGTCTGCACGTCATTTTCTTAGAGTTTTGGTGAATTTCCTCAACTTTTGATTTGAATTTCAGGATTTTTCGCCGCTTCTCTCTTTCACTGAATGTGCTGCTGCTTTTATTCCCAAACTTGAGCTGCATATCATAAAGCTTTTCTGGCCACATCTCTGCTTTTCTTTCAAACACACACCTGCACAGAGGAAGACTCACCTTTGATCTCAGCGGGTCTGGTCCCTCTTCCTCTCGCTGGCTGCAGGAGCTGCAGAGACGAAGAACAAAGAGTGACGGGACAACAGGGTGCTGAGAGGAGGAGGGGAGCGAGAGAGGGAGCAACAAGAGATGAAAGACGGGTGGACAATGAGGGGGAAGAGAGAGACACCGGCAGGAAAACGGAGGGACGGATGAAGGGATGGGCGAGACAGAAACAGGAGAGCATTGAGGGGGAAGAAGAGAGGAAGGAAGGGATCGATGAAGACATGATTAGAGGGATGGAAGAGAGAATGGATGGATGTAAGGAGGGAGGATGACCTGCTGCAGTGGAGGACAAGCAGGACAGAGGAAGGAGAACGGTGTGATGGATGGACGGATGAAGTGCAACATGATGGATGGATGGATCGCTGGGTGATGGAAGACTGATAAGACGATGAAGGGATTGTTCATTAGACGGTTTCTAGACAGATGACAAGGATGAAGGGTTGATGAAATTTCAGGATGGAGAGATGAATTAATTCATGTTTCTTTACATCTTTCTGTAGTTTCCTGCATGACTTCCTGTAGTTTAATAAATCAGCGAACGGAAGCGAAGCAGTCGGCGAGCAGCCGGCCGTCAGATCGCCGCTTTGAGAATATGATTAGTTTCATTATTCTCTTCTTTTCTGCTGAAGGTTGTTCCACCAGCGCCACTCTCACACAGTCTGCGGGAAAAAAAAGCTTGAACTTCTGTCATGATTTCAGTTCAGCTACAGAACTTTCATTCTGGTGAATATTCATGTGGAACGCAGAGCTGAGTTGATCTCATTTGCTTGAAACCGTCTAAAGAAAGGCTGAGGATCAGGAGGGATGCAGGCAGGTTGCTCGTCTTCCAGCCCAAAGGTGGTGAAGAGTCCACGGGGACGAGGGTGAACCGTTTTATTGAATACGCCTCAAAACTAGACACAAATGTTCATGCCTTCATGTTGTTTGGTTTGCCTTCACACTGTGGACCGAAACACCTGAGCAAAGTCACACAGTTACAACAGAACATGCTGGCTCAACGCAGCAACGCCCCAAACCTGCAGTGCATCGCAAGTGTTGAACTTTAGAGCAGCTTTAGAGAGTTTTAGTATGTTTTAGACTGGCTTTGGACCAGTTTTAGAATGACTCGACTCTTTTGGGGGAAATGTAGTTGCTGCTGTGATGTAGCGTGTTTGCTAACAGAATGCTAACCCGTTTAGTAGAGTTGTGATGTTCAAAGATAACCCTATTGACGTGAAACCTCAATAAACTGAATCAAAAGAGGATTAAATATTGCCACGCCATCATTTTACTGGTTTACATAAATACCACAAGAGAAGGAGCTGGAGCGCCGCATTGCTTCGCCCGCTGTTATGTGTCTTTATAGCTTTCCGCCTTTTGTCTTTTACAGTGAAACGCTTTGTCACGTCAGCTCTGGAAAGCCGCCACGCGTCATCAATCCACTTTACTTCCCCTCCTAATGTTGCATCGAGCAGCCGGAGTGCGGCTGCAGCTCTGAACCAGTTCCTGAAGTTTAGTTTGTGAAGCACTTTTTTTTTTTTTTTTTTTTTTTTTTGTATTTTATTTTATTTTTTTTTTTCACTTGGTTGGCGAGCCTCAGCCTCCATTCACAGCCACGGAATCTCTTGTTTGAGGGCTTTTTCTCTGTTAGGTTTCCAGCAGTGAAGAGGGCACAGAAAAAGAAAGTCTGCCACTCTTTCATTTTCTCCATTTAAAAAGAGAGAGAGGAGGGAAAAAAAATGTTCGAACTTCAACTCACTGCGAGAAAATGACACAAAGCCTGACAAGGAAGTTTATCTGCACTTTTTCTTTTTCCCCGTTTCTCAGTCAAATTATCTCTCCCGCACAGTTTCGCTCCCTTTTCGAGACGATTTGAGAGTCCTTAGAGCCGCTTTCTTTGAGTGCGCGGAGTCGGGGAAATATCACTGTTGAAATAAGGATGTGCTCTGATGTGAATCTCTGGCGTCGCTGAATTTATGAGTAAACATAAAAACGGAGGAGAGTTATAATTTATTATGTTCCTCGTTTCTCTCTGGCGATTCCACCAGGAAATGAAGCGGGTGTTCCACTTCCTTTTTAGCTTTTTGTGTGTGTGTTATCTAATATTTGTTTAAAGGTAAAGGAATAACTAATGAGTTTTTTTTTGTCTGTGCGTGTGTGTGTGTCGAAGTCTCCTAAAGTGACTTTTCGTTTGTGTACTTTACTTATTTTCAGCATGTCGTCTATAAGTTCATTAAAGGAGAAGCTCATCTCTCGATGGGCGCTGATTTGATCCTCAGCGTCGCCTTTCAGGAGTTTCTCAGACACCGGACTGGGCAGCACTGCGCGAGAAGATCACACACAAACAATGCTCATCTGGACTCTCTGCCTCCAGTCTTGTGTCTAAAGGGTCCAGGACCTCAGTTTGAGAACCACTGCAGCCATTTGTTTGCTTTTGTCTTTTATTCTGCTCCCGCTACCTGTTAAATATCAGTGAATACTTTAGAATCTTTGACCGTGGTACCATAGAAACATAGATTTAGTACCGCTTGTCTCCAGTAATGACTTTCTTAGAGTTTTAGAACAAACCGCTGCAGTAACTCACTGCACCATCTACTGGTTCAAAGTGGAATTACAAACTGGTTGGCTTTTCAACTTTGCTGCGTTCGTGATTTTTACTCAAAAACATGGCATGTCGGACTCTTAAATGTCACTTTGAAAATCACTTTTAGGGTTGAAATGTTGCTGAAGACAGCGCAGTATTACCTGCCGCTTCCCGCCAACACGCCCGTCATCTGCCGACGCCTTCCCGGGGTCGGCCACACGTGTCAAAATCAATCTGTCGCTCAGCACGTGCGAGCGAGGATATGAGAAAGCATCAATCAGCCGCGGGAAGGCTGCAGCCACCGCCGCCGCCGCCGTCGGATCAAACAGGAAGTGGCGCGGAGCGACGGCGCTGACAAGTCGTCACGCCGAACATACAATCAGTCCGCAGCCGTGAAAAGACGGAGGACGAAACATGAAAACCTGCTGCTGACAAACAGGAAAACACTCGGTGAAAAGTGATGGATTCACGCATGAGGGGAGAGGGAAGCAGGCGCTGACAGGAAAGATGCCAGATTAAAGCAACGCCGTGGCATATTTTTAGCTTATAACTGTCATAAATAACGTAGAAGAATAAACACGTGTTAATGTGCAATCGCAAAGGCTTCTGTTATTGACAGCGTATGAATTAAACCAGTGGTCGGTGTTGCAATACCACTTTGTATCACAAGGTGGTGTCGTGAGACGAGTCAAGCAACAGAAATAAAAAAAAGAAGCTCCTACAATAGAGACAGTAAACTCTTTTAAAACTGATGATCCTAACTCAGCACTTTGCCCACAAGCATAAATGTGATATTTATGGAATTAACCTCAGAACCTTATTCCAGATCTTTAAATGTATCAAGACCATTTCCAGTAAATCCCTTTTCAAATTAAATTAATTGAAATAATGATTGTCATGTCAGTACTCATGATCGTTTGGAGAAAAGGTACGGCTTAAACATGCAAGGAAAAAAAAATATTGCATTATTTTTGCACAAAACATCGATTCAGTCGTATTTTCTGAGTGGCTGCTAGATGTCACTGTATGGCGACAGAATACTGTTACTGTCAAAAAAACATCCGTTACTGATGTATTTGACTGACAGAGCAAGAAAAAATGTCTCCAAAAATAGAACAAGAAACATACAACTGAATTGAAACTACGAATTAAAACAAAAAAATAACATATTAATTTGATAAAACTAGATTAATGTTGACAAATTAAAAAAAAAAATTGTATTACTGTGAAAGAAATGAGAAATGGTTGAAAAATGAATGCATTTTTTACAGATTCAAATAATTTATAAATTCAAATTGTAGTCTGGGAAATATGGTAATCAGCATTTGACTTATCTTTCATTTTAAAATTCTACAGTTCTACACACTGACGCCATGGTTCTCCATGATAATAAAGTTCTTGGTTTTTCTTTGAACTGAATCTGCTGTTTAAATAAGTTTATTTCAACTTATTATTAATGATATTCTTCTTAAATTGTTTTAATTACCTCTGGGGGTTTTTTTGGGGGGGTGTTTCTGGGTCAACACTTGAGTTTTTTGTTTTTTTTTTTTTCTTTTTCATTTTTTATCGCGAAACAGTCAGACCGACACACACACACACACACACACACACACACACACACACACACTTGAACACTCTGAGTGCCTTCGTGCTGTAACAGAACTGGAAGATTATAACATCCAATTAATAAGCCTCGCTTCCCTCCACACATTTGAACCTCCCTGCATCCATCCATGTGGGTTAAGGTCCCCCCCCCCCCCCACCACCCCCCCTCACACACTTGCCACAAATGCATCTTGGGAAATAGAAGCCGCAGCTACAGCCGGAGGCTGCGATGCTGCAAATTTATTCACTTTTGTAGGATAATTGAATTTTTCCTTCATAGTAGGACGATTCCACAGGGGTGGGAGTGCAAGTGTGTGTGTGTGTGTGTGTGTGTGTGTGTGTGTGCGTGTGGGCGTGCGTGCGTGTGTATGTATATATCTTTTTTTTGCTTCCTCTGGACTATTAATAATTGACTGCTTGGCGTTTCTTTCAGTGGTTTTCTACTAATTTGGTTCCTGCTCAGATGTGATGTGAGGTTCCTCTGATTCCCATCTTCACGTTTGTCATATATTGTTTGTTTGTGGTTGATGTTGTTTACGGGGGCGGGGTCACCCACTTTTCCTGTTTGATGTGCGAGTGAACTTCAGGAGACGGGCGTGCAACATCGCTGATGGCTCAATGAACAAGGAGCAGGTCTAACACAGCCCCCAAAAAAACAGTTAAGAAAAATAAGGAACCCATTTTCGTAGGTCTGTTTTCCAGCGTCCTGATGAGTCCTCCGATCACGGAGATCAGTGCAGGTCAGCTCCGAATATGTCAAAGAAAATCATGGGTTTTGGAAGACAAAATGTTTACAGTGTTTATGTTTACACCTCGTTTCTTTGTGACAGACGTACGTGAGTTTACTGTCCTGGAAATGTCTACAGATCAAACAAAAAAAACTTAAAACAGACAAAAAGAAAAATACAGAAAAGAAAATTAGAAGAAGAAAGAAACACCAAAGGAAGAAAATAGAAAAAAAGATAAATATAATAAATAAAGCTAAGTAAATGAATACAAAGGCAACAACCCCCCCCCCAAATCAACTAAATGAACAAACACAAATAATCAAAAACAAAAAACAGAAACAAATAAAGAAATAGAAAAATGAAGAAATGAAAAAATTAATGTCAGTAAATTAATTTTTTGGGTGTTTTTGTTATTTTAAACTCATTAACTTGCATCAAAACAGTTTGTTCCTGTCCTTTCCTTCTCACGGCCTCTGTTCAGTCGTTGCTGATCCTGAAATCCTGCTTTGACCAGTTTGGAATCCTCACAGAAACCATTTTCACCATTTACCTTTAAATACTATATTACCCACAATCCCCGGCTGCTGCTCTCTGCAAGTGTGCTGTTGTGATTCCAGGTGAGACGTTTAGATCGATTTGTGCTGGTGAATATTTCATCCTTACCTTCCACTCGATGTTCAACTTTTTAAAGAAATGCACCATGGGAGTCGTAGTTCACTTTCTTTTTCATGCGCTCAGCTTTGTGTTATTGACCCACATGGAGCGGATGGTGATGTTCATCACTCCCAGGCTTTTGTGTTCTTCCAAAACTGAGATTGATCCGTCAGATGGATTTCTTTAACTTCTTTTTTTTTTTGTTAAACTCGGTTCTTCACGTTTTAAAGAGAAAAAAAAAACTGCTTTCTCGTCGTCTTGTCGGGGCCTTCCAGAGCTTTCCGCCGTGCTGGAGCGGGGTAAATGTAGCGTGGAGTTAAATCTGGCAGCGCCGGCCCGTATACATAAACATAATGTGTCTGCAGAGGAGAATCCAATATAATCGTTGGCCAACAAGTCGCTCGTTTATCTCTACAAACGAGACAAAGACGGCTCCCGTAGCCAATCAGATGCCGGCATCTTCCTGCATGAAATTACCAAAGCGGGGCCCCGTTGTTTGGGAGAATAAATGCAGAAATAAATAAATAAAGTGAGAGTGGGTTTTCCCTCTAAACAGATGCAGATGTGCTGCCAGCTCGGAGCCCGGCCACAGTTTGTGTATTCAGGTCAGTTTGTGCATTCAAAGCAAACACAAACCATGTTCCTCTGCATCTTTAATGACCTCGACACACACACACACATACACACACACACACACAGCAGGGCGTGGTGGTCAAATATTAATGGTCAGGAGAAGCCGCTGTGTTATTGTACTTGATTTTGCTCCGGGCGATTTCCCGTTGCTTCGGACGCTCGCAGATACAAAATGCTACAAATACAAACTTTGGTTTGGACACCGAGACGCTCACCTCCAGCAATCCCTCCTTTTTTCTTTTTTTTTTTTTTCTTTCAAGATAAATCTCAGTGTTGTTTACAGCATAGTTCGTTTTCCATGTTTGAGGAGGAGGCTGCAACACATCGAGGATATTACATCTGGGATTAAGTGTTAGCTTCTTTGGCTGAAGCCCCGCCCCCTTTTCTCTCATCAACCAGCCCCTACACAGCACAGCTGGTAAAGATGTTTAAACCGGCAGTGATTGGTTGATGGAAGGTTGATTAACAGTTTATTAATATGCTGTTCAGGTCAGCCTGGTCGCTGTAGCATCACTGAGCGTCACACACTGTGCTAATGCTAATTCAGTGAGTGAAACAGGAAGTATCATCGTAAGTTAGCCTGATGGAGAATACAACAACAATGAAGTGACTGAGGCGTGTAGCGTTAGCATTATTAGCATAAGTTAGCCAAATTCAGCATGCTAAACAATAGTGAAGTGAATGAAACACGAAGCATTAAGAACAGCTAAGTGGGATGAAGGAGGCGAAGTTGGCAGCATTAGCATCATTTAGTCCCATAGAAAATGCTAACAGCGCTAACGTTAGCTAGTGCTAGCAACATGTAAAAATAAATATGGTCTAAATCACTGAGCAGACAGAACTAAGGAATTCTGGGGATTTTACTGAAGAGTTGAATGTCAGGCAGTCTTAAAACACACACATACACACACACACACACACACACACACACACACACACACACACACACACACACACACCTAAACACCTGTCTCAGCGTCACTCTGCCACCTGAGCTGCGGCGGCGGCGGCAGCAGCACCGCCGCCTCACTGGCGAGCCGAAGGCGCGAGCAGATGCTGCAGCGGCGGCGTATCGATCGTCCGAGGGGAAGCCGTGTTAGACATGAATTAGCGGAGAATCGATGGCGAGCCTCGGAACAGCAGGACAGGTGGAGGAGGACTGGCAAGAGGGAGAGGGAGATTCAGAGGGGAGCGGCTGCAACTGTTAACAGCAACACTCAGAAATGTGGCGTTTAATCTCTTTTGTTTGAAAATATTAAAAGAAAATATTTTGCATATTAAAATTAAAGTTAATTCAATAAATAAAAGTTCAATATTAAAAGTTCCATGCAGTAAAAATGTTGAAGAAAATGTATGTTATCATTGTGAATAGTAATTTTATAATGAAAAAAAGATTTGTATTCTGAAATAAATAAAACCACTGATCACTGCGATATGTAATAATTTATTTTCTGAGGTTTTTTTAGCCTTTTTAATGTTTAAATGGATGGAGAAAAAAAATCAGATAATCACGATGCACAGACCAGTTGTCACTTCCTGACTGCAATTCTAAAGATTTCAATTTGTCGTCCCTTTTTTTATCATTTTTAATCTTGATGATGTGGAAAACATACTCGAACGTTTGCCATCGCTGCTGGTTTCAATGGTCCTGACGTGGTTGGTTTTTCTTTGAGTGTTTAGTCTTTAAAGTCCAAAGTAAACAAAAAAATGCTCCTTTCAGAGCAGCTGAAGGCCGCTGCAGCACAGATGGAAGCAGAATATAGATTTCACGAGAGAGGAGAGAACAAAACTTTATTTAAGTCCACCTTAAAGACAGAAAACTGGTTCCGAAAATGTGGAGAAAAGGAGAAAAATCTCACCTCATGCTCAAGATAAATACACCTTTGAAATTAAATCATTCAAATACGATTAAGTAAATACAGCTTTACCTACCAGCTCACACAAAAGGAAGTCAATTAATTTGAGTTTTAAAGAATTAAACTGGGGGCGTTTTATCTGAGTTCATACCCCGGGCCCTGATGGCAAAAACCCGGGCGGCTATAGAGCTCAGGGTCCTGACCTGAGAGGATCTATAGGTGAACATCAGGTCAGGCTCACATCCGTCGATGGATCTGAGCGATGGACAGGAAGTCAGCAGAGTTCAGCCTCGTCTGTTAAAGTCACTGTGACGTTGGTTTCAGCCCAAAATGTTCCAAAACATGGTTTTTGTTTGATTTTTGAGAATGAGTGTGGATCAGTAGTTTGGTCAGACGGCATGAGCAGGAAATGGATTTGAACCTGGCAGGGCGCGGAGAGGTGGGGGGGTTTAACCATGTCAGTCAATACGTCGATGTCAGGGAGGAAGAGAGACACGGAAAAGAAAGACGAAGCCCAGCAGAGCGAGAAAGAACAAGAAACAAAAGTCTTTTCTTCTCCGTCTTTCAGCACGTTTGCTGTTTGTTCTTCCTTCACGGAGAGCCAAGGGTTGAATTAATTTTGGATTTGGAAAACAAGAAGAGTGTAGAGGGGGGCTGCTCAAGTGTTTGTCTGTATAGTAACATCTCTATGAGGTGTATGTGTGTATGTGTGTGTGTGTGTGTGTGTGTGTGTGTGTGTGTGTGTGTGTGTGTGAGGGGGGTGTTACAGAAAGAAAAACCATTTTCATCTCCGTGGCATCTCTACTGCTAATTAGCAAAAGAAGTTGATATTTAAATAACTAATATCCTCTCTTTTTTTTTCTTTCACTTTCCTTCCATCTACCAGATAATTCCGTGTCTCTTTTTTCCTTCATTTTCTGCCAACTTAAGTTTCTCCCTCCACTTTCATCCCCCCGTTCCTCCTCCAGTCCTCCTCCCTTCGTCCTCCTTCCCGGCTCTGTGTCGATTAATTAATTGCCGGCTAATTTAATTTCTCAAAAAGTAATAACTTGTTTAAGCATGAATAAAGACTGACAAGGCAAAGTTCTAATCTGCCCAAAGTTTAATTAGAGCCGGCAAGGTTTTCACACCGAGCCAGGCTGGGGGGTCGGCGGGGGTGGGGGGTGGTGGGGGGGGGAGATACTGAGCTGCAGGAGGAAAGACAGAGGAAGAGCGACGAGGTCGGAGAACGGATGATTTCACTTTAGTGGCCTCGTTTGTGTCGCCTGACAGATTCTGCAAGACCATCAATTCCCCCGTTTGCACGTTGACGTTTTCAAGTGCGGCAAACTTTTCAAGTTTTGTTTTAAAGTTGGACTCTCGAAAGCTGAACTTCTTGAAAATAGCTTCTAGAGTTAAGCATTCTCCATGTAAAACAGGAGATTTGTCTTGTTCATGCTTCTCATTTTACCATCGCATCTCCAAACAAGTGTAGATGTACTAACATCCACCATCATCTGCATAGAGGGAGAACCTTTCTCACATCCAGCAGATATGGAGTGGATCGCTACGAAGACAGTTTAACAGAGGATGGAATGTTTACATCAGACTGCTATCGGGTTGTATTACAAAATCACAGCAAAATGTACACCCTCCAGTGGCCTGACAGGTGTTCTGCATGTTTTCTGGGATTTCTGTGTCAACAGTGATGGCGATGATCTAAACATGAACCATTTCCTGGAGCAAAAAGAGGAAGATTTTTGTGCTTTTGATTTCCACTACAGGGAAAATCAACGATGAAATAACAATGATTATTACAGAGAAGCACGACTGCATCTGAGTGGTTGGATATCGGGAGATGCATGGAAACATACATTTTTGTTAGTGCATAGTGTTTAACTTTATCATGATAACAATGAAAATAGAATACCCTGTGTTTTGTACAAACCGGTATTTTTTTATTTATTTAGATATGCCCACAAATGTTTTACTGCTATTTTTAAATGTTGTTTGAGTTGAAAATAAATTCATGAAATAAAATAAAACCCCACATAATAATCTGTAAGAAAAATATTATGTAAGCAGAGTAGTTCATGCCTTTTACATTGAAATAGTAAATTGTTACTCTATTATTACTCTATTATTACTATTATTATGCTTACGAACTAAAGTAGAGTTGTGTGAAGTGTTTTTTTTAGCCTGATTACATTACAAAGTGTTTAAAATGACATCAAATGTCTTTTTGACAAGAAATTGTTTTCTCTACCTTCCTGAAAATCCACCCAATGTCTCTAGAAATGAGTCAAACTGTTCAAGCCTGTGGTGTTTTAACAATTTGACCGTTTCTGAAACCAAAGCAGTTTTACTACAAAGACTTTCGAGTTGATGTTATTTTGATCTGTTTGAGCCAATCGGTCATTATTAAACTCCATTATCTTAAAGTGCGAGCCGCGGCTGGCCGCGATACCAGGTGGGGACGTCATTCTCGACAGTCATGCACAACTTAGCACAACGCCGGCCCAAAAACAAGCTCCTCATCCCAACGTAATCATTGGGAGAAGCGTTAAAACGGTGAATAAATTCTTCTGAGCCTCACAAACCCCGTGAAATGACTCTTTTAACCACGTGAAAAGCACCAGGAAACACGAGGAGAAACCCAGAAGAGCCCAGCGATTCAATTACTTCTCCTCCTTTATGTGCGCGGTGAGCCAACAGGAATTGTCGGAGCCCAGAAAGCTTCTTTTTTTTTTTTTTTTCATTTCAGGTGTGCACTCCCACCCACAGAATTCCTCACACAGCGCTGACTCAGAGTGAATCACAGTCATTTGATGGATCTTCAGTCATTTTCTATCAAAGGTCATGTCTTCATGCTCATCGCTCGGGTCTCTTTGAACATTTAAAATCCGAAAGCTTTACGTTTTCACATAGAATCACATGTCAAGATATTTCTGAGAGACTCAAACAAAGTGGTTCAGTGTCTTCATTGCATCGGGGCAAATGTCAATAATCACAAAAAGACGGTAGCTGGGGTCAGATACGGAAATCGGTTCATTTAAAATAAATGTGGGCTTAAAATGACCTTTTGTGCTGCTCCGTTTGCATGCTGGGCAAACGCCACAGATGGGGTCAAGGTTGCACCCGGTTGCCGGTTGGTGTTCTTGCCCCTCGTCTTCTCCACGTGGACGGGGTGTGTGAACGTCGGCGGCGCTTTTAGATTCAGAGGGAAGATCTTCGGTAACCGATCTGAAGCAGCTTTGTGGACCGCTGATTGTAAAATCTTTATGGGAACACGGAGTGCAGCACACACTGGTACACCCGGATCACAGGCAACCTCTGAGTGTGTGCGTGTGTGTGTGTGTGTACGCGTGTGTGTGTGTGTGTGTTGGACGAGCTTCACTGAACCGAGGCAACGTGTGAGCGTGAATACAAATTGCGGGTTACAGCGGTGTGTGTTCACACCACCGTCGGCTCTTTTGTGTAATGAAGAGCTCCGCTGTTGATGTTCAGGGAAAATAGACACAGTGAATAAATCTGCTTGTAATAAATGTGTGATGTTATGATGCTTTGTTATACCGATACTTGTGTTCCGACACGTTATAGTTCACGGATTGTTTCACGTAAAGTGACGATGAAGCCGAACCATGAGCTAGCTTTGGTTGGTGAGTGATCACAGCTGTTTTCTTGCTGTCATCGGCAGGTTTTTGTTAATTTCAAGAAGTAGAAACATCTGCATAAGAGTGTCTTCCTCTTATTTGGTGAAATTTAGGCTGGATTTGGTGGAAATTACTCTTGATGAACGTCCTGCAGTTTTAACTGAGAGTGGAACAGGTACCTTATTGAGAGCAGACAGGTCACGAATTTAGCATGTAGCCACGCTGAACGTTCCTCAACAGTTATGATCCGTCTTGAAATGTAACAAGAAGGTTGAGCTCTGTCAACGGATTTGCAGTAAGTATAAAAAAAAAAAAAAAACAACTAATTGGAAAGCAGTGAGCTGTGATTGCTGATGTTGTCAAATGGGACTCCGGTAGTGAACCAACCCTGTTCTTTAAATGAAAATAACAGGAAATGTGGAGGTATTGACTGTTCCAGTGCTTTCTTACCTATCTTACTTTAGTTTCTTCATTTCGTTGGTAAAGTCATTGATATACATAACTCTCTGCAAACTGGTCTACATCACTCTGCAACTACTTCTAAACCATTGAAAGAAGTAGTGAAATATGATTCTAAAACTAAATCCAGTTAATAATATGTGAAAACATCCAGAAACCAGTGAAAGGTAGTTTGTTGTAGTTGTCAAACTAGAAGAAAAACGGACTATAAATGAAGTTCAAACCAGTGTAAATACAGGACAGAAAGTCTCTGGTGGATCTGAAGCCAGCCTGCAGCTTCTTCTTCTTCGTTTAACACATTGACCCATCCAGTTCGTAGGACGGTTTGGGCAGCCACATTACTGAGTTCCAGAGAGCTAATGGAGGTCAAGGGTCACGCTCAAGGACCCAGGCCCGACTCGCTGACCTCTCGGTTGTAGTTTATAAGTGTAGACCAAGTGCAGACCATTTAGTTTAACCACCAAACTGGAAACACTAAAGCACGAACAGGAAAGCGCAGGTTGGAAGCAGCTCGCCGGGCGGAGCTTTTTCAGGTACCTTAACGTGTCTCCGGTAAAGTCATTTGCAAAATTTAGGACTTCACAATCACCGGATCGGGCGTAATGACCGTCAAAACTCATCAAAGAATGCAAATGAAGCCTGGACCGGAGCCAGAGCGGCGTTCTGGAGCCTCCCGGGGAAGGAGACCAAGCGAGGGAATTGTCTCTTAAAAGAAGGTATCCTCGTGTGTGTGTGTGTGTGTGTGTGTGTGTGTGTGTGTGTGTGGGCTGTTGGCGCCACTGCTGATTGCAGCGGGGGAAGAAGCGGCGGTGGCGGCGGCGGCGGCGGCACGTCTTTCGCCTTCTCCTGGACGTCTTTGAGCGTTCACAGCAGCTGCACCTCCTCTCACTCCTCTTTTGTTCCCGCGAGATAAATTGGAGCCATTGTCATAGACGGAGAAAAGGCATTAATTGAAGGTTTTCCTGCTGCAACACACACATATATATAACTACAGGCGAGCACAAAACCCAGCTTCAAAGTAATTAAACACATTAACACTTCAAGCATGGGCAGAAAAAAAAGAGGAGCTCTCTTTTGTGTTTATCAGCTGAGGAGAGAGAGAGAGAGAGAGAGAGAGAGAGGAGGCGCCGGGACTTAGCATATCTCTGCGACTAAAGTGATGGAGCGGAAAAAGAGGAAGGAGGAGAGTGAAGGGAGAGCCGCTCCGCCCGGGCTCTTTACTTCAGTCCACAGCGGAAAATGTCAGATACTCATCTGGAAATTATTTCCATTTCATACCACTGACATCTTCCCGAGCGAGGACTCCGAAATCTAATTAGTTTGACCGGGAAGCGGTGACCAAGGTAGCGGAGTGTATTATGCAGGGAGAGGGGCCGGCAGGGCGAGCAGGGGTCCCCGGGGTTAACTGGAACTCAGGAGTGCAGATAAGGGCTGCAGGGGGGAAAACTCAGGAGGGCTTCTCCATTTTAAACAGCCTGCCGCTAATGGAGGCAACCTTGAATTCGGCGTTTCGGCCTCGCTGACGGGGCTGCGGCTTCGCCCAGGGTACGGTCCTCGGAGGAGGAGAGATAGCGCTCTTCCTCCTCCTCCTCTTCCTCCAGGGGTTACCCCGACAACTTTTTGAAGTTCTCTCAAGTGCCGATGAGAAACCTTCGTCCTCTGACGAGCTCCCACATCCCGCTGTAACTAGTTCTTTAGAAACCAGTCTACAACTAGTCGACATCTCGTACAAACAGCAGCGGAACATCAGTTAAAGAACATTAAAAAAGGCTATTTATGGTGGAATTAGTCACAAAGTAACAAAAGTCAGTTTAACGATATTAATCGTTGACGATTTTCAGACAAAAGCAAGTCTGAATTCCACATAAATTTAGATTTTAAACAGTTTACTTTCAGAATGGTCTCTTCAACCATTTTGTACAGGATTTAGATTGTAGACTGGCTGCAGTGGAACTGTCGACCAGCAACGTTTGTAATGTAAAAATGATCTATATCTAAAACTACAGCCAGTCTAAATGTTGCATGTGACTACAAACGTATGAATGTAGTTGAATACTAGCCCACAAATTAGGCTGAAACCATTAAAATAAATAGAAAAAAATAGTCTGCAACTTTTCAAAATCCAAATTGAATTCAGTCTAATTCCGAGAGACAAATCTAAAATTAATGTGAAATTATTCCTCAGTTCTTTCTAATCTAGTGAATCACGACTTCAGTGATTCACTGATGAGTCTAAATTGAAAGTAAATTAATTTAAGCTCGATTTTCTCTTGTGGAACACACCACAGCTTTAGTGAGTAATCTGAGTATTTGGGCTGATTTTTGGGTTTGGTCATTTTTTTTTTTTTTGGCTTGATCCTAATAAAGCTGCATCTCTCCATGACAAACATCCTTCAACTGCGATGGACCCGCTTCCTGTAGCCTCGCAGCGAGTCGTGACGTGAATATAATGACTCCTCGGAACTCCACCGACACTTTCCAGACCCCACTGTGGCCCCTTTGATTAAACCCCATGCCATTAATTTGCAGGCTGAAGCTACATCCTGATGATTTAGCCATTTTGCAGAGACGTTGTGGAGCTAAAAACGTGCACTTTTGTTTTTTCTTTCTCCTTGGGGAAGCCGAAGCAGCCGAGGCCACAGATATGAAGGAAAAGGGTGCGTCCTCGGGGGACGGCTAATGAAAGCTGAGCTGGTCTGTGTCGGGATCTCTGGCTCCGGAGTAATCCTCAGTAACGAACATGTAATGAATGAGAGCCAGATGCTAACGCATGGCTTTAATTCACCGGGTGACAAAGTTCCAGATAATGATATTTGTGCTTTAGTCACTAATGAGAAGAAACAGCCAAGTCAGGAGCTCTGATCATCCCTCGTCACCTCTGATGATGAGGACGATGAGGATGATGATCTGAGCCGGCGGTGGCCGCCGCATCAAAAATCCCGTGTCCACCACCAGAGGAAGGTCCTATTAGCCCAAACCGTTACTGATCTGACCGCGGTCCGCCCCAACCGGCGCCATCGCCTTCCCCTGCTGCGCTCCGGCTTCAATTACCTCCGCCTCAACCCAAAGCCAATTAGTTTTTGTCCCCTAACTAGCAGCAGCACGAACCCCGTCAACCCACCGCCGCGGCTCTGTGATGGGAGCAGTGGATGGCCTGGAGAGGGGGCCGCTGCACCCCCCTCCGCTCAGCCGTGCATGAGCTCCTTGTCGTTCGCGGAAACTGTTTAAATTGATTTGTCCGACATGAAGCATTTTTGTGGCTTCAGTATTTTCAGTGCACTTTATCTGATCAGTGGTGTTCACGCATCAGTGTAAGTATGGACAGAAAATTTGTCAACAGTCCTTTTAAAATGAGCCCAGGAATTTAGATGATCCAGTTATGAGTGAAATCTGTTAAGCTTTCTTTGGCATTCATTCAATGTAAACACAAAATGTAACCACTAGTGTCTTAGTTATTATACCTGCCATTTTCAATAAGTACAGTCAAAAATCCAACTTTTTAACATTTGTTCTTTAAAAATTCTCCAAGTGGAGTTTATCTCGCTCAAAAACAGTTTATGCATCAGTTCCCAGGTCAAACATTTTGAGCAAATCAAGAAAAACTATCCTCAAACCAGTGTATGAATAGAATAAAAGAAGCCTAAAAAGGTCCACGAATGCTCTATAATCATTCAGAAACATCCTAAATCTCATCTGATTTCATTTAACAAGCTGCAAGTGTTATTCTGTTTCTCGATATTACACGTTCCAGTCTAAAACTGGTAAATACGTGATGATTTTTTTTAACGGCAACTGGTAGAACAGTGGAAAAAAGTGTAAAATCCTTTTGAATTCCGATGATTCCTCTTCTTTTTCCCCGTTTGTCGAGACTCAGACACATGCGACGCGAGCGTGCGCGCGCTCGCCGGAGACGAGGCGTGAAGCCGACAGGTTGTTCTGAAGCAACAGTTTGATCAAATTACAGCAGGACCGGAGCGAGCGAACAGAAGGCGAGCTTCCTGTTTATCTGCTCTCGGGCTGGTAAACATCACCTGCTCGGAGACGGCTCCCCCGAGGAAGGCGCTCCTCTCTGACGAGTGTCAGCCAGCTCGCAGACTGACAGACGCTCGCAGACAGGAGGAAACATCTGTAACCCAGCTCGCGAGGGCGAGCGCGCCCACCACCGGCGTGGAGCCAGAGGGCCGACGTGACGCGCTGTCACATCTCCGAGTTGATTCTGAAGTTCTTTCAAAGCAGCATTTAAAAAAATAAAATGCGAGTCAGATATTTACAATTGAGGCACTAGCGCGAGGCGTCTGCAGTCAAGCTGAGACTTTAAACCAGGAAAGTATCAGTCAGTGAATCTCAGATCGTGGTTCCAACACGTGGTCTCAGAATGCCTTGCTCAATCGGGCGAAGGCCTGTCGTAAATGGACGGACCAATGAGGACGTCCGAACGGTGAGCCGTGACACACGGTCCTGAACGTGTTTGGATTTGAGGTGATGTTCCCGCAGGCCGGACCCCGTGCGAGCGGGTCTTGGTTCTGGATGTGTTCCGGCCCGGTCCGCGCTCCCCGTTCGCCCCGGCGCCCGTTCAGCCGTGCAGCTGGGAGGGGGGGCGGAGGCTCCCATAAGCCTCCTGCTGACACCACGTTCGGAGGCAAAAGCACTTATTAAACCGCCGCTCTGAACTCAGCAGCCGCTCGCGCACGACTCCGCATTTCTGCAAGCACCTCGGTTTTGCATGGGAAGTGCTTAAAAACGAAAATCCACGGCAGAGGCGGCGACCGTGAGAATGTAAGGAGGGGTTGTGGGGGTTGTGGGGGGGGGAGGGCAGAGGGAGCGCGTCCGCTACTCAGCACTCGCTGGGATTAGAACGAACACATCAAGCCGCAAACAGACAGAAAAGCCGACTGTAGCTCCTTTTTGCAAAAAAGGAGGCAATGAATTTCAATTATGCATGAAGCAGAGGGCATTTTGGGAAATAAACGCCATTCCCCTGGAGGAGCGGCTCCCCCCTCCCCGCCCCCTGCCTTCAGTATCAAAGAATGATCGAATGTCACGCACAGACGAAAGGTTACTTTCTGCATACGCGTTGATATTTCTGCTTCCATCTCTGACCTTTTTTTCTATTCGGGGCTGTGATTTAAAGAAAAATGTAAACGCAGCCCCGCGTCCGTCCGTCCAGCGTCTGCCTGCACGTCCAAGAGGTTCCTGATTCAGAACCGAGACATAAACACAAAGAACACCAGCTGGTCAAGCGAACACTGGTTCAGTATCCATCATCTTCATGCCATTTCTCATAGGAAGAGCAAGGCACGGTTACAGCGTTGTTATTTTTGCCTTAATTGGCTGTTTGTGCAACGTAATTAACGTTTTAACGAACCTGAGCGTGTTTTTTTTTGTTTTTTTTTCCTTCTCGTTCCCTCCTTTAACCCAGCTGATCCTGTTTCACGCTCAGCGCCCACCGTTTGATTCGTGGCTTCCGTCGTTCAGGAACGAATTAATCCACGTTCCTGCCACTTTGTGAACTATTACTGACTTTAAAAATACGTATAGAGCTTTAATTAATTTCCCTCAAATGGAGGGAGCAGTGTGTGTGTGTGTGTGTGTGTGTGTGTGTGTGTGTGTGTGTGTGTGTGTGTGTGTGTGTGTGTGTAGGATAAAGGGATAATAACAGTTTTAATCAGTATTTTTGCTGCACGCAGTTGAACCAGGAGAGCTTTTTCAGTTGGATTTTAGGAAACAAAGGCAACGTTTGTGAGATCTTTACGCGCCGCGTCGTCGGTGTTTTTGATTTCTGTCATCTCCTGTGTAATTATGTTTCACGCTAACATTAGCTTCTTACTCGTGCTTGTTTGATTGTGCTTGCTTTTTTTTTTCCACAATCGTAATATGAGCATTGCTCGTGTAGTTTCTGTTCGTCACACAGTTCGTTTCTCCCTTTCATCTTTTGTCAAGGAAGCCTGGATTATGCTAATGATAACTGCATTAGCCGACATAAATACACCTCCTTTGCAGAATTCTAAAGGATGATTCTTTAGTAGATTATAATATTTATCCCTCTCGGTTATCTTAAACGAATGCATCGCTTTCTAGGTTATAGCATTATCGCTGATCAGAAACATGGTTTAAAGAAATGACAGGAAATCCTCAGTCTGTTTGGATCCAGCGTTGGGGCATGAAGGAGATGTAGAACATCAATGCCGGAACTATGAAAATGTCTCAGTTCAAAGAGAGAACAAGTTATGTGTCTGTATTTTTGGATTGGGATTCAGAAAAAAAACTGATATTTGATTCAATAATCATTTTTTAAAGGGAGAAACCAGGCTGTGACACTATCTGTGTCATATTTAGTGGAAATTGCAAACTGAAAACAAGTTGACGTTTCGCCAATCAAAGCTTAAAAGTGGATGAATTTTTACTGTAATTCTGCAAAATCTGACATTAATATGTTTTTAATACACACAGATATAACTTCTCTCTGTCCTACTTTATTGGTTGTTTTCCAGTGGGAATGGTAACCTTACATTGCTTTTTAGCAGTTTGTTCACCCAGCAACAGGCTTGGGAGTCGCTAAAAGTAGCAGTTTTCAAAAGCATCTTCCAGAATGAAACATTTTCAAAATGTCCAGAGAGAAAACGCTTGTGAAGATTGCAGTATGGCAGATTCACAGAGATGTCTTCTATTCATGTGTGTGTAAACAGACAACAATTAATGATGGCGGACCCCAACGTAAAGCTGGTACTGACACCAGTCTCCATCAGAGGGTACATTTACTACACCATCATTTGGGTCGATACTGAGTGGACTTTAAACTATAAGAAAAAAGGCATTTTTACATCATGCCGTTCTCGAGCGTTCATGCTTGTCCCGCCTCTCCTGCTTCCCGGTTCTCTTTAGTAACTCCTCCGCTCTCTGTCTGTTCCTCTGCAGACCTCAGGCCTCTTCCCGACGTGGCGATGACCGGTAACTGCACCCGCGAGTGCACCGAGTTCGGCCACTCCGACTCCTGCTGGATGCCCGGCCAGCCTTCCCCCAACCGCAAGCTGTCCAAGAACGCCCCCAAGCTCTCCACCTTCGTGCCTTACCAGGAGATGGACGGGCAGGAGCAGCTGATGGCCAACGGCAGCCCCAAACCCCTGGCGTCGGACGAGCGCGGACCCGGCGGAGGCGGGAGCAGCGGCGGCGGCGGCGGCGGCGGCGGCAGCAGCTCCAAAGTGGCCAACATGCGGTTCATGACCCCGTACAGCAGTGCCTACCCGGGGGGCGGAGACCCGTCCGGGAAAGACTGTGGGCTGGAGGAGATCCCGCTGAGCCAGGCGGTGGAGTACCACTCAGCCACCACCCCGACCGGCCAGACCTCCAAACGGGAGATCTACCTGTGAGGGCGCCACTCTCCACCTTAAAACCCTCCAGCCGCCCGTCGCACCCCCCACCCACCACCGCCCCCGCCCCGCCCCGCCCCGCCCCCCCGTCGCTGCTCGCCGCCCCCCGCCCCACCCACTCACAGCCGCCCCCTGTGCCTAGAACTCTTTGTGCCGCAGCACCGACCGACTTCCCCCCTCTCTTCCTTTTTATAACTGCACCCACCGTACAAGGCTTTAGACCCCGCCCACCTCGCCCACTGCCACTCCCTTGCCCCGCCCCCCCCTCCCCCCCCGCCCCCAACACCTCTTCTAGAAACCAATCAAATGTAAAATAGAAGTAATGAAAATTGAAGAAAACACGCAGCCGCTGCAGCTGCGGACGGAATGTAAACTACACCCTGTTGTGATAATTTAATGGGAAACTATTTAGCTACTCACGTATTTGAGTTGGATTTTTTTTTTTTTTTTTGTGCGTTACTTTAGGCTGTGTCGCTGTGTCGGAAAAAAGAAGAAAAAAAAACACCTTCGGGGGAGAAGGGAAGGGAAGGGAAGGGACTTCTTGTAAATCCTACTTAGGTATACTGTGTAATGCTATCTATCCTCACGTTCTCTGGATTTTTTGGAGATTTTGGTTCTTTTTAAAGTTTTCCACTCCGGAGCCAACAGGAAAGTGATTTTTAGAGCCGAGTTGCATCAAATCAACAAGGCTTCTTCTTTTTCTTTTTTTAAACATCAGGAACAGCCAACATTGTTAAAGACGTACGTGAAAACGCGGCTGATTTCCGACCTCCGGAGTAGAAGTTTCTCTCTCTTCTTTTTGTTTGTTTTTCTGAAGAGGGGGCCATGGAGACGTCTCTTTTCCGTGTACAGAGCTGTAAATATTACAAACAGTGACGGAGGAAGCTGCTGCGGCTGGAACATCGCGCCGTGGCGGACTGACGGACCCGCGGAACAACACGCCGGCGCTCGCCGCCACGCCGCAGGAACCAGGACTCATGAGCATCACCACCGGTGCCGAGATACCAGACTTTTTAACCGCTTGGTTTTCTCTCCTGTACGACTTCACGCCGAGGTTGAGTTTGAGTTCAGGAGGGGGGGAAGCGTTCAAAACGTCATCAGATCTGTTGAAAATAGAAATCTAGTCAAACGAAATCAGAGACGTTGATTATATTATTCATGCTGTTGTCAGTAGTACACCATCATATTGAGTTATTTACTTCAATTCCTTAAATTTTTTTCTTGAAAAATACCAAAAAAAAAAAAAAAGAAAAATATTTATTTGAAATGACTTTCTCTTTTTCTAAAGTGGGGATTTCTACCAATGAACTACCTAAAGTTTTCAGCTACTGTAAAGCATCAACACAAGGCTGCATCTTTACCTGTAAAGCAGAAACGCAAACAAACAAACCCACAGTCTGTCACCCAACAACGTTCTTCCATCTTTACGGATCCATTTTCCCACAGGGGTCACAGGGGTCACAGGGTTCGTCCTCTGGGGAGCAGGAGTCTCCACTCCGGTCAAAGAAAGTTCTCACAAAAACACTGAGATTCAGCCTGACCAGGTGCCCCTCCTCCCCCCTCCCGCCGTGTTTAAACCTCTCCGGTCGTTAGTTCCCACTTCTTTACCTCTTCTTGCCGTTTAGCGGCAGTATTTATTAAGCCTGTTAGCGGCGTGCGGGCGTGGGAGGCGGGCGGCCGCCGTTTCCTCCGGTGCTGCAGCCGCACGGGAGCACGGGATTAACGACACCTGTACGGCTCCAGTCCACTAACCCCCACCCATCGCCCCCCCTCCCCCACTCCGCACCGCACGCAGCGGAGGAACTCTAATTACAGCCCCGGGCTCTCTACATTACCGGCAGTAATTTGCGACGGTGAAAAGCGCGGCCGGTGTGTAAGTTCTTTCGATCTCAGCCCGGTGCCGCCGAGCAGAGTGTGAGATTCCACCTGTCGTGACGCACGAGGAGAAACCTCCACAACCCGTCAGTTTGGTCCCAAACTGAAACTTGAACTTATTTCAGAATGAAAATTAGTCTCAAAATAGAATTGGAAGCATTGTGAGCTGCACTGTGACCGACCTGCGAGGCAGCTCATGTTTTCGCCTGTCCCTTAATTCTGTTATTGGGAGAAACTGAAAATCCCTCCAGAAGGTTTTGAGTTCAGAAACTGAAACTGTGAAATCTGTACTGGTCAATTAAAATGACCACTTTTTTTGTTTGTTTGTTTGTTTTGGAAAAGTGCTTTTATTGTGAAAATTATTTGTCTGAACCAATGAAAACACTGACGATTTCTTGAGGGCATACAATCTGTGCTCATGTACAACAGACAGCTTTAAAAGCTGAGAGCTGAGTTTCTTCTGTCATCAGGGAGGAAACGTCTGCTTCCAGTGTGTCGTCTTGTAATCTGACACCTGTTACTGTTCTGAGAGAAAACGCCTCTCTCCATTAAAGAGAGTCTCAGTTTCTCCTTAAAAGTTTACAACAAATTCATATTTGGCTAAATTTCCAGCATGTTGCCGTCATAAAAAGTCGACTTTAGAACTGGAAAAATCATCTTCAACACTTTGAAACTAAAATGTTTTTATTATTTCTGTTTAATTTAATTTAATTTCTGACTTCTTGTAATTTAACACCAGCATCCCCATCGAGCTGCTGAAGAAATCAGGGATGAGCTTCTTTTTTTTTTAGCCTTTGTGTTTGCAGGAAATGAGACTGAGGGCCTGGCCGGGCGGAGTTTTCTGGTTTCATTATGTAAATCCAGCCGCGCTTCGCGTGTTTTTAACGTCACCGGCTTCTGATCTGACGGATAACAGCTTCTCACAACGCGTCTGTTTGTTGTTGGCGTTCGTTCTGTGGACATTAGCATGATTCAAAACACAACGGCTCGCGTCTTTCAGGGTGATTTGATTTATCGTGGACATGTGTGTGTGTGTGTGTGTGTGTGTTCAGAAACCACCCACCTACACACACACACACACACACACACACACAGCCGTATTCCCCGCTGTACATAACTCAACCATCATTCAACCAACATTCAACCCTCCCTGTGACAGAGATTTAGAGTTCATGGGCGCCGCCGCGGTCCGTCGCTCCCCCCGGCTTCCTCTGGTGATTTAACGCCGGCGCTCACGGCTCTGATTGATAATTTACAGGCCCGACACGGAGGTCCGCATCGGCTCCCCTCCTTCCTCCCTCTCTCCTCTGCGCTCTCACAGCGATCGAGTCATTCCATCCCCTCTGGTGGCGGCGGGGCGGCGGGCTCCCAGGTGGGCCGTGCGTTGTGCTGTGTAAGGTGCAGACGGAGGCAGCAGGTCACACGCTGTCAGTTTAACCTCCAATCTTTGGCACCAATTAACCCTCAGAAGAAGGAAAACAACCTCTGCTCGCTGCCGGCGACCTCTGGCTGAACCGTACCATCACCCAGGGCTTTAGAGGCTGAGACCAGGAGCGGCTGTGTGTGTGTGTGTGTGTGTGTGTGTGTGTGTGTGTGTGTGTGTGTGTGTGTGTGTGTGTGTGGACCTAAATCTGCACTCACATTATTGGGACTTCTTATAAACACGGAGGTTAACGTTGCAGTAATTCAGGTTATTTGTTTTTTC
Source organism: Salarias fasciatus (assembly GCF_902148845.1). Classification (NCBI taxonomy): domain Eukaryota; kingdom Metazoa; phylum Chordata; class Actinopteri; order Blenniiformes; family Blenniidae; genus Salarias; species Salarias fasciatus. The sequence goes on along the minus strand of NC_043746.1, from coordinate 23,788,373 downwards.
AGTGAAGACATTTTTTCAGGGTTTGGTTCCTCAAGCGGAGTCCAGACAGACGTTACTCAACCCTTCTGTCACGATCCAAGACTCCAACATAGAAAAACACTCAACTTTTAAATTACTTGAGCATAGCAGGAGTATATCACATCAACAAAGAGAAAATGAGGGTTGTGGTGAGGTTAGTACTGATCAGGTCACGTGATACGTCTGTCGTGTGGACATCAGGTGGAGAAAATGAGCCGGTAAAGTCTCACTGCTTTCAAGCTTATTTTTTTCCTAATTAAAGGAAAAAACAGACAGACAGGCTCAGTTTTTTGTCACTTTACAGAGTTTAAGGCAGTTGTGTTTACCTGGCTGCATATTTAGACACTCTGCTGTTATTTGGATGCGTTCGCAGCATCTTTGCTGTGCTGCTCAGACAGATTGTACATCATCTGACCTTATAGAACGCTAACCTGGGTTACAAACCAGAGCTATGGTAGAAAACAGTCTGCGACTTTCAATGACACGCCGTTAAGTCCATTGTTTCAAAGGTGACGGTGTGGTTTTATAGTTGTGTCCCTGAGTGTGTGTGTTTGTGCAGTCCGTCCTGGATGAAGCCAAAAAAATTGAGAAAGAATATTTAATTCTCAAATTTTTCATTGTTTTCTTGTTTATCCGTTCCTCGCGCGAATCTAAGAATCTGACTGATATTTTTCCACCTTTATCAAAGGCTCAACCCTGAAATGTGAGCGTACGTCAAGTGACCCCTCCATGTATAAAACATCTGGATGAGAGTGTAACACCAGCTGCATCCAGATGCTCCTCAGGCTTTCTGTCAAACAAAAAATCCTGCTCCCTTGTGGCACTAAACCTAAACCCTTGATACCACACACACACACACACACACACACACACACGCACCCCACAACCTGCCTACCCATCAGCCCCCAGGAGAGCTGCTGTCACACACACTGTCAGCCCCTCTCCTCTCTGTGTGCCTCCAGAGCGTTCGCCTCGCATCCCTACACCTTCCCAGCCTCGGAGGAGTGTATAGGTTTATGTTTCTGATCTCGATGTATTTCCAGCATGGCCAAAGGTTTGTGTGGAGCAGCTTCTCTCATCCCCACCCCCCTCACACTTTCATGTTTCTGTTTCACAATTAAAATGCAGCCGCTCGGTTTAAAAGACGCTCTTCGTACATTAAAAAACGGGACGTTTCCCGCACTAAAACACATCAGTTTACCCTTGATTTATTCCGAACTTCTTAAAGTGCAGCGCTGTACTTCACTCCTGAAACACTCTAATGCATTAATTCACCCAGAAATGTTTTGGTTTACTACTGACAGCCATTATTTATGGATGAAATCCACAGAAAAGTTGGTTTCTTAAAAAAAATGAAATACGGGCCACGTCTCGACTCGTCGGATCCTTAAAAGCAGCGTCGGCTTGAATCAGAAGTGAGTCTGTCACTGTCAGAATCGCCAGACTGCTTTTATCTGAGCGATCTGCAGTGTTTTACATCTTCAGTCGACTGGATCTCATTTTAAAGACGCTGTTTGTTAAATTTAACTGATGTCGCTTCCTTAGCATTCGGTGTTGGAGCCAGTTTGCTAGAATTCTTTGGGCTAGTTTAGCTTCGCAGTCTGTTCTTTACGATTTGGTGCACAGAAAGAAGCTAGCAGGCTCACGCCAAACTCAAAAATAAGTATAAAAAAATTGGGTTTTTATATTTTTATTTTTTAAATTCTGATTCTAAAATCCGACATTTATTATTAGACTTTTGATATTTTCACATTTTCAATCGCATCTAATTTGTTTTTACTTCTGAAGGTTCTGTTTTCAAAAATGTTTCTTTTTTGGGGGGGTAATTTCTCAATTCCAGCCAACAGGGGGCAGCATAACCAGCACTAAACCACCTGATCTAAAGAATCAGCTGGAACATGAGCGATAGACATTTATCGGACATTCACTGCAGCAGATTTTTAATCTGTTAATGTCTCGGATGTCATGTTTAAAGCTTACTGTGGCGCCTCCTGCAGGCTGGATCAGGAAAACCATCCTAAAACTCAACATTAGTCAAGATTTGAGAGGTCTTTTTCTCCTCAGGTGCATCAACATTTACTAGACATGCATAAAATGAGATTAGACATATTAAAAAGTTTCACCGTTTGAGACGTAGCCTGTATTTTCTTTTTTCCTACTTTATCAGTACAAACAATCCCGACTGGTTACGAAACTCTTTATATAATCAGGTAGCTGGAATCTACAGCTGCAGGAAGAAAAATATGAAGAAACTTCCAAATATTTGAATGTTTTTTGAGTTTCTGTTTTGTTTTCAAGGTTCCGCTTTGTTCAAATCCAGGGTTTGATTTGATTCTGCATTTTCGCTCCCTCTTCAGTCTGACTCAGTGAATTCATCTTTTTTTAATTTTCCTTCTGTCACTGAGAATCAGTCTGCAGCCCGTTTTCAAGCCTCTCGTGTTATCGCCACTGTTGTATCTGAGACCTCTGCTCCTGTCGGATGTTTAACTCACAGAGATGAAAAAGGAAAAAAAAAAAAAAATGAATTATTAAAACACAGGACAAACTTTGTACTAAATTCTGGTGAAAGAAACTTGAAACAAACTGTTAATAGACCAAAGTTTTGAGGTATTTCTATTTGTGCATAAATTCAAGACACGCAATCAACACCTGTAATCTGTTAAAACACCAACAATAAGCCGTTCATAATGAAGAAAACCATTATTAGTCAATATCAACAGCAAGAAGTGCAAACGATCACAAGTCTGGCAATGCGCCTAACACGACGGATGTGTTGAAATGAAATAATGCTTTAGGAAAAAGAGAAAAGAGGATCCAAGAAGATTCAGAGAAATGTGACAGAGATGTAGGTTTGTGAAACAAATATACCGTCTGATCACACTTCCTCCAGACGCTGCTGTGAGGATAAACAGCAGAGATCCGGTGGGAATGCTGTCACACATGTTTTAGTTGTAAATTTGATCAGATCAGACTAATTATCAAAGAGGAATCGGGCTCCATTTTTTGATGTCTTTTTTTTTTCTATATGCTCCCAAAACCCACAATGCATTGCTCATTGGAAAGCAGAACCCTATTAAGCTTAAACTTGCTGCCAAAACTCCGCTGTGCCATCTTACAGATGTCTGAGAGCGTCCTTACAGATGTCTTTTCTGCACATCGTTATCGGTTGATTCGATTTCCTGCGTTCAGAAAAATGAACATCCTTCCAGGAATCTTTTCTGGGAGCGTCCGTGACTCATGCAGAGATTTACCCCCTACCTGGACCAGTAATGTCCACTTAACCCCTCTTGACTTCTGCCGAGCGCCGCTCCCCAGGGACTTCATTTCCCATAATGCAACATCTCAGACATAACAGAGCTGCTCCAGATGCAGGCAAGACATTACGCAACTATTTTTACCCAGCGAGCCGCGTTCCCCGTGGCTACTTAATCGACTCTGACAGACGAGTCAGATCAGTAAAGTGCACCTTTAATAAAACATGAAGCAGCGGCGGCTTTGACGGCGTTGACGGAGCGTCGTCTTTCTTACAAGTGATTTTCTACCCGATTCATCTTTCCGAGGCCGAGCGCCGGTCGGTGCGTCTCCCTCTCTGAACGGCACACTTTGAGCAGGGTGGGGTTCGTACCAACGCATTTCTTGAGTAACTGAGTGGGGGGAATGTTCAGACTTCCAAGTGGGAAAACTTTGTGCTAATTCCCAGTTCCCATAAATGCATCACAAAGCTTTAAATTCTCGGTTTTATTTAGATCTCTGTGTGTTGAAGTGAGACCTGCAGACGTCTGAGGTGTAAACGGCGACACGAGAAGGAGCGACTCTTTCTACTTTCACACCGCTTGATGAAGTCCGGAGCGGTTTGCAGTTTTTGTTTGGTTGTGTATTATAACTGAGGCCTGAGTCTCCTGGGACCAGGCTCCGGCCGAGCATGAAACAAACCAACTTTATAAATATTCTACCTTTTCATTGTTGTCAGAGTTGTTTTTTTTTGTTTGTTTGTTTTTTAGTTTTTTTAATCAATGTTATGGAACACTGCTATAGACATACTGTATGAATATAAATGGTCGTTGCTGGTTTTTGTTGTTTCGTTTATATTTTTTTTCAACCAGACGCAGCAGTGTAAATGGTGATTTTTATTTTCTTTAAATAGTTTTCTGAGCAGGTAGACTGGAGTCTGCGTTTTCTATTTCTATTTCTTTACTTCATTGTGACGGGGAGGAAAAAAAGGAAATTCGATAAACTCTGCCTCAAAGTCAGAATTGAGTTTCAAAAAGTTGAAGGATTTGGCTCGATTGAGTTATAAAACAGGAAATAAAATTAAAGTAATGCCATTTCCTTCCTGGACTGAATGCTGGCTCACTGCACCATCTGGTGGCTCAACGTGGTACTGCAAGGCTAACCAGGCTGCTTTAACTTTTATTGCTGAACAATTGTACGCTCTTTAAATATTTCTATTAAAGTAGCATGAATATGCTACCAAACTAATATTTACTTATTTTAAGGTGAACTAATAATAAAATAATTGATATCGAAAAATCAGATCAAAATTGTGTCCATAATTTCACAAAATAGCTAACTGATTAGTGTTAAACGGTACAATAATATATGTAATAGTCTTCCACAGTAATTGAAAACAACAGAGTTTAAATAGATTTACTTGCAGTACCACTTTATACCACCGGGTGGTTTCGTGAGCTGTTTTAATTTCCAGTCCGACACTTTAGATAACAAACTATGGAACCCAATGAATTGAAATCATTTAAATCTGAGAAACTATATGATACATGGCCTCTGGATAAGAAGCATTTTGCCTGAAATAGTGGGTTTAATTACAATGGATATCTCTTTAGGATTTGTTAAATTTTTTTAAGACATTTACACCAACGTCATCAGCGTAAAAATGATATATTGGTGACTAATTCACTGTCATGTTGTGACTTTGACTTAATTAAACAACCCGAGTGAAGCGTAATAGACGTGCGGTTTCGGTTATCATCAATAGATTGCAGATTTTTCCTTTTTTCCTGCGTCTGACATGGAAAGAAAACAGCAGGGCGGTGCTGCTGAGTCACTTTAGTCTTGACAGGAAGTCCACGTTTGTAGCCTAATTGTTGGTTGGTTATATTTATATAGGAACAATGCTAGTGATGCCTTGTTTTTTGTACAGTTTTATGTACATGCAAGTGTAGGTTTTTAACTAAAAAAAAAAAAAAAAGAAGATAAAAAAAAAATCTATCTATATATTTAAACAGCGTGAAGGAAGTCTGACCCTGAAGTTGTAGGATTTTATCGTCTAAAGTACCGTAGGCTCTGTTAACTGTAGGAGTGACGAAGAGTCCATCGTCCACGGCTTCACCGCTTTCCGTTCTCTCAAACTGTACACTGACTTTGTTTACCTGTTGCTGTTTTCTGTTTGTTTGTTTGTTTGTTTGTTTGGCTTCATTTCTTTCTGGAGGAAGCGTGGGTGACGTGTTTGTTCAAGCCTCATCTGTTCTCTTTTGATCAGCATCCGCATGTTTGAATTTGACAAAAAAAAATTTAAGAAAAAAAAAACAACGATGTGGTCTTTTATTTTTGCTGAGCAAATCAAAGAAACGATATCTTGTAATTACTCCTTCCTTATAGCTTTACAATAAAATACGTTCAGTCAAAGAAACGAGACGGCTCACCGACTGTTTGTACATGTGTACGTTTGTTTAACACCTGTCCTAATTCATCGTGCCCCCCCCAAGTACACTGATAAAAACATCCTACTAGTCTACTTTTAAAAAAAAAAGCAAGTTTTTGCATCATTTATCATGTTGAGGAAGCAAGAATGTTCTCAGATTCAGTTTTCTCAGGATAAATGATCCTGAAGTCTTGTTTGGGATGGAAGAGATTAAGCTAATGCTAATGCTAACAGTGTGATCAATGGAGAGACACAATCAGCTAAAAGATCTGCTGAGACTGTTTTCATTCTGTGAAATTCATTCTCTTCCTCCTCATCTTCAGCTTCACCGTCCATTTCCTCCTCTCTTTTCACCCATCCCTCCTTCTCTTCCTCCTCCTCCCATCTCTTTTTTAACTTCATGTTCTTCGATTTCCTCATATTGTTTTTCATCCTGCTCTTTCGTCTCTTCCTGCCCACCTCTATGTTTTATCCCTCCTCTTCTTCGGCTTCCTCATATTCTTTTTCTTCCTCTTCATCTTCTGCCTCCTTTTCTTGTCTGCTCTTTATCCTCCTCCTCTTTTTCATTTTCCTTTTCTTCCTCCTCCTTTCTTGTCTCCATCTTCTTTCTCCTTTTTGATGTTAGCTTCTCTTTCCTCCTGTACCTTATTTCAAGTCATTCTCATCCTTTTCTTTTCCTTTCTCTACCCTTACTCTTCCCCATCCTCAACTTGTCAGGCCGTTTCCACTGCTTCTTTTATTTCCCCAGAGTTATTACTTCCTTTCCTATCTTACTCTTCCTCATTCCCTTCTTCTTTCGTCACCTTTTTCCTCATCCTCTTCCTCCTCTTTATCTTTGTCTCCATCAACCTCCTCTTCTTTTTTTCCATTCCTCTTCCTGCTGTATGCCCTCCTCCTCTCATTCATTATTTTACTCTTCTTCCTCCTCTTATTCATTTTGTTCTTCCTCCTCCTCCCTTTCCTCACTATGATCCTCTCACTCCTCTACTTCCTCCTCTTCTTCCTCACTATGATCCTCTTTCCCTTCTCATTCCTCCTCCTCTTCCTCACTCTATTCCTCTTCCTCCTCTACTTCCGCCTCCTCTTCCTCACTCCGACCCACTTCCTCCTCTACTTCCTCCTCCTCTTCCTCACTCCGACCCGCTTCTTCCTCTACTTCCTCCTCCTCTTCCTCACTCCGGCCCGCTTCCTCCTCTACTTCCTCCTCCTCTTCCTCACTCCGACCCGCTTCTTCCTCTACTTCCTCCTCCTCTTCCTCACTCCGACCCGCTTCTTCCTCTACTTCCTCCTCCTCTTCCTCACTCCGACCCGCTTCCTCCTCTACTTCCTCCTCTACTTGATCCTCCTCTTCCTCCCTCCTGTATATTTCCGTCTGTGGCCTGGCAGTGCCTTGCGCTCAGGGCTGATGTTCCTGAGCAGTTGTAAACGCCGTTATTGGATTCCACTTCAGGAAATTGACTGCTGAATCCTCCGGTTGCGCTGCGTCGTGCCCTAAAGCGAGACGCCACCCAATCACATTTCAATAAAAACAAACCGGCCGTCGCAGGAATATCAAAGGCGCGCACGACTGTGTGCTCATAGCGCTGTTGCATCGCATTACAGCAGCGAATGGGAAGTCGGGGAGAAATGATTAAATTCATTTCTGGGAACAACAAAAAGAAAATATTATCAGGGCTTGTTTTGAAGAGGACGACACAGTTGCAGCAGTTTGCCTTTCCAGCGCCGTCTTTTCCCCACAGGTTTCATCACTTTACCCCATTTCTGCTCTTCTGCTTGTTGTATTTTAGGCTGTTTGTCTTCTCCTCCCTCCCCATCCTCCTCCTCTTCCTGCTTCTCGCTCCCTCCGTCACACTTCACTCTCATTTTACTTCTCATTTCGATCTTTTAACCCATTTCCTGCTTCCTAAAGCACTTTTTCATCCCTCTTTACTTCCTGTTCACCCCCCACACCATCTTTAAAAGGCATTTCTTTTTATTTCTTATCTCATTTTCTTCATTTCTCAACTCCTTTTTGTTTTTTTGCTCTTTTTATGCTCTTTCACCATCACTCATTCACTTCATTTGCTCACACGAATGCATTGACCTTTCAGTTTGTGTATGTTTCACTGGAGCTCAAATCAGAATATCAGTATGAGCAATGAGAACATAAGTAAAGAAATCAGACGACTAGGTGCATAAGTTCCTGTCTACACAATGATTGAAACAGTATCATTTTTGTATTTGTGTCCTTGCATTCAGCAGAGAGTGGTTTAATGGAACTTACTGGTTACCAACTTACCAAATATGTAGAACCATTTGGACAAGAAATTGAGATTATCTTTCATTCAGTCAAAGCTCACAGGAAAAAAAAAATAAATAACAGATCCAAAAAGCATTGCAAGGTCAAAAAAGAAATATCGCATCATGAAGTGATTACATTAAAGTCGTGGTGGGCCAGTGGAGGAAATGTCTCTAGTCATGACAGCTGCTGAAATCTGAGATGAACTGCAACTCTTCTTATTTGTGGTGAAAACAAACACAATCGGAAAGGTGCAAGAACATTTCTTTCTCTCTTTCACACTTGTCAGTTCTCACTCTCTTTGGTCTTCAAAATTTCAATTCAAATTGCATCGGAAAAGCATTTACAAGGCAACATTTTGAAAGCGACATCTGTTTTCATGTAAACGTCAGAAATGCTGAGAACGAGCGTTGTGGTGAGCATGCTAAAGCCAGGTTTACACTTGCACGACTTTTTGCCACGATGTTGTCGTGGCAAGGCGTGCCAATCTGGAGATACGAACCGGCAGACTCCCGCACTGTTCACGACTAGTTCACGCACAGTTCATGACCAGTTCACAGACAGTTGGCGCACAGTTTACGGACAGTTCACGAATGCGCCCGTCAGTGTCGCGAACTGACACGACGCATTCACAGCAAATCCACGCATAGTTTGCGCATAGTTTACGAGCTTCCCGCACCGGCACGATGTGGTTGCGCGCGCAATTACGCGCGTCATATACGAGTAAAAAGGGGGCTTCCCCAACCCCGGGTCATTTTTGGATTTGCTGTGGAACAGACAACATGCTGAATGCCAGAGACTCCATCACTGCGGAGAAGAGAAGATCCTGTACCTGCAGCTGCTCTGTGTTGAAGAGCAGCTGAAAAGGCGCTGCCGAGGGCCCCGAGCTGAAGGGGGCCCCGACGGACGGCTGACATCAGTCAGTTTCAATGACAAATTAAAGGCGCTACACTTGATGCCGCAACGACAGTGGGTCGAAAATCCCCCGCATGGGGCCCTTTTCCGGGTACTCGCCGGTGGCCACGACTGGCACACATTCTCCTGCATTGTCCCGACGCGTTCACAAGGAATTCACGGACAGTTGGCGCATAGTTCACGGCCGGTTCGCGATATTTTGTCGTGACCAAAATTTTGAACATTTCAAAATTCACGTCCCGACATGGCACGCAGTCCCGACGGGTTTACCCACACTTCACACCACTTTACGAGTAGTTTGCGACTGTTTGCGACTCGATTCGTGGCAATGCGTGCCACAGAATCGTGCAAGTGTAAACCTGGCTTAATCCATGACTTGTTAGTTGTTAGCATACACACAGAGAACAATACACTGTAAACATTAACCGTGGAGACGACACAGGCATTCGTATGGACAGAAAACTAATCTAAATTGCTTTTATAAAACTATAACTAAAACTATAAAACTACTAAATCCAAGAGACTCGGGCTCCAAGCACCATTTACATGTAAATGGAAACCCAAAACAAAAATGTTGTATTTTTCACTTGAAATGATCAATTTATTTCTCTTCCTATCTCTCATTTTCTCATTTTCCCTCCTTTTTTCATGCCATCAATCTTTTCCTTCTTCTTCTTGAATCTTTCTTCTTCCATGTCAACTTCTCTCCTCTTCATTCTCTCCTTTCTCCTTTTGTCTGATCTCTCATCCACATTTATCGCTCAGATATTTTCTGTCGTCCATCCATTCTCTACCACATCCTGTTTTTGTCACTTCATTCATGTTCTGTTAATCTCCACCTCCAACCTCTTCATTTTATCCATTCTGCTTCTATTTCTGAGGTTTTTTTTCTTTTTCTGTCCATTCCCTTGCCTGATCTCCTCACTTTGTCTTCGTTCCAATTCTTGCCCTGTTCTCTCCTCTCATCCTTCCTCCTTTCACACTTCTCTTATTTTCTTTCCGTTTCTGCGCCACCCTCACCTTCTTCTTCTTCAGAACTTATTAGTCCGCTCTCGAAAGGTCCTTACACACCTGAGGCCTTCATTACCCACAAGCCAACACAATTTTTAAAGTGTTGTTTTTTTGGTCATTAGTGCCCCCCCCCACACACCCACACACACACACACACACATACACACATACACACACACGGGCATTATGCAGGAAAAGCAGCATTTTTATTCTCCACAAGGTCGACTTATTTAGTGTTCACACTGACGTGTTAAACTCATCGACCAATCACAGAGTGAGGAAGTGACGTTTTCACATCTCTTCAAAATAAAAAGCAAAAAAACACAAACTGATAATTCAGCTTTTTAGCTGGCAAGATCATTTATTTATTTTTTCTCAAATCAAACTTTCAATTTCAAGCTTTTTTTTTTTTTAGTTTATTTTGACTCTACTTTTCACACATCTGTCTAAATATTTACTTTAACAAAGTTGTGGTCATTCTTGGGCACTATTGAAATATTTTCAAATTAAAACACAGAACTGTTGTTAAACGTTGTCAAATGACAACGTTGCCATGTGAGCGTGTAACTCAGTCTTCAGACTTGATCCATTTTTATTCTTTAACCTCTCAAACAACATTCATTCCAACTTTGATTGTTGCTTTTGTTCTCATCTTTTTTTTTTTTTTTTTTAAATGGACAGAAATAGAAACGGCGCTTCCTCTGCTCGGTCCAGATGTTCCAGTTTGATGGATTCTCACGGAATATGGCGTTATCCGATGCGTTCCAGCCTTTCCTCCTTCCTCCGTCTCTATGCGTGCGGTTTCTGTGGCGGCAGGGAAGTAAAGCGAGCTCCGAAACAGGAAGCAGATGATAACGCGATAATGTAAGACGAGGCTCTCATCGATTCTTGGCGGTGAAATCGGGTCACGGCCGAGAGCGGCGAAGAAACCGGAGTCCGAGGACGGAGCACACGGACGAAATCAAATATGCAGGCAAGCAATTTCAAGGTGAAAGGACACTTTAGAAAATCATGAATATGAGCGGACGCCTTGGACGAGTGCGGCTTCGGTGAGTTTTGATTAAGATTGTGTGATTCTTTGGGAGAAGAAGAATTAGACCCAGAGCTGTGAACATCAAACTTTCCTGAAGTTTCGATCATCTGTTTTCATGACACCGGTGCTTGGAAAAATTGGAAAACTCAACTTCTTGAAAATGGCTCCCAAGATGGGATTTTTAAAAAATTCTCCAACTCCATCTCTGAACTGCCGCTGCTTTACATGCGCTCCACAGACGTAGTGCATAGGTCTGTAGTAGCATCAGATTGTTTTTATTTCAGCGTTTGAAGCTAAACGTGTTAAAATGTGTAAAATTTCAAAGGGATTTGCATAAATGTGTCCATACCCTTACTCGCACTGTTCAGCAGTTTGTGTTTTATGTTTTTAAGCCGAGCAGTGATTTACCGTCATTTCCACTGATCTGGTGTCAAAAGTGAGATTGAAAGGTTCATTTTTGAAGTGGTGAGGCAAAAAAAAGTTTTCTTTGTGAAGCACAATGCAGAAGTGTCAGGTTCGGCCAATTTTAGCGCAGATCGTTAAGAAGACTTTGAAAGCTGCTCGTCTTTACGGAAAATGATGAAAATACCAAATATGGTTATCTGGCCTGACGAAAGCTTCAGGATGAAGATTCCTCTCAAGCCTCTTACATCCGACTGCTGGTGGAAGGATGGAGAAGAAATGAGAACACACACACACACACACACACACACACACACACACACACACACACTGTAAATGACTCTAATGAGGACGTGATGATGAAATCCTCCGGCATCAAAGTTCAAGAAAAAGCAACCCAGAAACAAAGTGCGGCTAATTTATGGCAACAACAACCCCAAAATATGAAAACAACCCAGAAGACTGAATTCTAGTTTTTTTTTTTTTTTTTTTTTTTTTGCCTGTCAACGCTTTCAGCTTGTTGTTTGCCTCGGGCAGGGAAAGCATGGTTTTTTAATAGTTAATTTAACACTGACTGTGAAAAAGTTTCCAGGAGAAGCAGACTGGTCTTTTTTTTTTTTTTTTTTTAATTAATAAGAAAAGCAAGGAAACACACGCAAGTGTTTGGTTAAAGCTCCCAGAAACACACCGATGCCACAGATGTCTCCATATCAATGAATTCTTGAATTATTCAGATATTTTCTCTTCAAAAATGTGTTTTTTCTCTCTGATTTGAAGTTTGCTGACATAAGGCTTGAATATTCGAGTGAATATTGCTGCATGACTCGAATTGATATCAAAAAGGAAGTGATTAATTGCAAAAATCCATTTCCCAAAAAACACCTCTTATCGCAGCATTAGCACGTAGCTAGTAGAGGCTTTAAACAACAACAAAAAATCAATCATATCAAAAAATTATTCTTTCTCTATCATATAAAAATTGGTTTGGAGCCACAAACATTCGCTAATTATCTGAAATGACGAAAAAAAAATTGGGGGAAAAAGCTGTTTAGACAGAAAGTGGTACATAACCTAAAGCTCGAAAGTTCATGGGAAAAAAAAGTTGCTAATTTGCCAATCTTTTCAGATTACACATGGTGCATTTCCTTATTATTAGAGCAGACAAAGCTTTACAATTTTCTCCTTTTTTGGTCTTAACTTTCTTTTCCTTGTTCTCTTCACTTTTTTTTTAATTTTTTCTCCTTTTTCCTTTTCTGTATTATTCCTTTTCATTTTTTTATTTTTTCATTATTCCTCTTTTTCCTTTACTCTTCATGTTCAGTAAAGCTGTCCTGTTTTTCCTGTATTGCGTTATTTCCTGAGTTATTTTATCCTCTCCTTTCCAGCTGCTGTCTTCAGTCCTCCTTGCTTCAGATCCACATGTTGCATAAGTCTCCTGTTTTAACCCCCATGTTACTTTTTTTACTTTTATTTGTGAAAATAAATCTTTCCTCAGTCGATTCTCCTCATTTTTCAGTCTGTGCTGCTAACTGAACACCAACAAAAAAAAAGAAGAAAAACAGCATTTTGCCCAGCATCATCGAATGTAAACCTCCTTCTCAGAGGAATAAAGAAAACACAATACTGCCCAGAATGTGTCAGTCTCACTTTATAAGTTTCCAGTAATATAAATTTTTAAAAACTTTATAACTTTTCCTGCCTTGATTTTTGACTTTCAACTTTTTGCAGTTATTAAAAATGTTAAAAAGTTTTTGAACAGTTTTGGGACATTGAAGATATGAACAATAGCTATTTGTTATTTTTATCTTTAGTCAAATGATTTCATAAACATATTAATTTGAATTTTTCAATTATATGTGTTTCTATGTTCAAATACGGAGCATGCATTTATTTTTTTCTCCTTTAAATGACATAATTTAAATATAATTTAAATTGATACCTGAAAAATAACAGTTTTTAAGTTTGGAAAGAGCGCATACTAACAAGCTAGCTAGCTAGCATCGTGAAAGTGTTAACAGGATGATAATGATGCTGATCAGCCCTCCAAAAAAACAACAACAACAAAAAGGGCAGCCCAATATTCTGATCGATTGACTTTTTATTGGCTGTAACTACATTTAGACTGAGGAACGCGTGTCAGCGTTTTCACATGATAGCAAGAAATAAGTAACTTAAATAACAGATTTTCCCAGAAAAAACTGAACCAGTTGGCAAATAATACAAAATACTTAAGCTGTAAAACAAAAACTAGAAATAAACTGTCTAAAAAAGTTAGAAACCAATATGATTCTGAAATATTCATATAATTCATATCATATTATATCATACCTTTTCATATCTTATATCATATATCATTCTCGAAAGCATCTTGTATATTTTCAAGCAACGCTGCTGAAGTCAGATTGAACTGTGCTTATAATAAATGCTGAAACAGAGATAGTGTTAGCATTGCACACGGAGCGCTAATGGATGTAGCATCTAAACATATAACCAACTGATTTTGATTGAACCTCCTGTTGCATTTGATTAATTAATTACATAAACATAATTATACCAGGAAACGGGTGTGAATCTGTTCATTAAAGGTAAAAAAGGAGAATAAGTGATTATTTCTTGAAGTGATGTTGATACAATGAGGACATCAGATGTGTTTTGAAAGTGGCTGAAGGGTTTTTATGTTTCTTCTGGTGGATCTGTGCTGTTTGTGGGTGTCAGAGGACGCTGAGCCGGGCGGACAAACATGTGAGCAACCTTCACCCGTCTTTCTCTCTCTCTTTAAAAGCATGTCCTCTGTTCCCTCTGAATGTTGCATGTGTGAATTAAAGCGGGACCTTATCAGAGCGCTCGCAGCCACAAGTGTTCCCATTGAAATGCGAGGCGCGCCGTTTAATCATTACGAGCGGGATCTGCGGCGGCGGCGGAGCTAATCTCCATTTTAACATTTCACACAGCGCCTGCAGTTATGTGGTTTTTTTTTTCTTTCTTATTTTTTTTTCTTCTTCTCAAAATGACGAACAATGGCTCCTTCGTTCTGTGAAGTGGCCGCGGAGCAGGCGGCCGGCTACGCTAACGGTGGCCAACAAACTTGACCTCTGCGGGCCCGTGTTAAATTATCATGAGGGGGAAAAATGGCTGCCGCACTGACAACAGTGGTTCCCAACCTAAGGTCGAGAACCCCTTTCAGGGACCTCCAGAGATCACGGGAAGGTTTTATATTTAAACCACTTGGAAGAAGAAAGACACTATCTTGAGTGGAGAGTAGACCGCAGAAACAAGATCACCAAGCCTGAGACGGAGCCAAGACCAAGACCTCTCTGTTGTGCCACAGCATGACTACCCGGGACTTCCTGCTTCCTGCTTCCATCAGTGTCTGTGTTTTATATAGTCACTTTTTTGTCAGTCAGACTGAATTTACAGATTGGATTGACCCTGAAGAAACTAAGCAAATATTATGCTAGTTTATTTGAACCCAGATGTTACCTGATTTATTTCATTGGATCAATCCCATAATGCTTTGCACTGTCATGTTTGCAGTTTGTGAATGTGCACAGAATTCCACAGCCAGCTTTATTTTGAAAGTCCAAATATGATCAGATTAAAGTGTTTACATGGCGCAGATTTTATGGGGTTGGAATTTAATCTGATTCATTTTTGATGGAAGTAAACACAGCCAGCGTTTGCTTCGTCCACTTTTTTGAAGCCAATCCAGCACAAAGGTTGGAAAAACTTCTCACCAATCCGGTGGTCCAACCTCTTGTGGTGCCGCATGGAACTGCGGCTTATAAGAAAACAATGACAGGATGTTGAGCTAGCTTGCTGCTATTGCTCTTGACACGAGACGGTCGTTCTTACTGCTTGGTCTTGACACGTCTTGAATGAAAATAAAGATTACCATATATCACATTTTTATTTCAACTTCATGGTATGGAAATGCCTTGTCAATCAAACTGATTATGATCAGCATTTGTAGCTTTCCCTTTTCTCTGAATCAAACACGTGACGTGCCTCTGGCGTGTGCTAACCATGATTAGCATATATAGCCCTCAAACCGTAACTACAAAATAACAACGATCCACAAGCAAGGGGGAAGAGGAAGAGCTGGGAGGTCCATCAGTACGAGAACAGAGGAGAGAAAAATGAAAACGAAGAGTGGAGTGTGGAAGTTCATCCATGAAGGGTCAGGATGGAGGAGGAGGAGGAGGAGGAGGGGGTGCTGGGGGGAGATCATCCGTCAGCATCACGCTCTCCTCCTGTGGAGTGATTGATAGCAGCGCTGCTTCTGCAGACCCTGAGGGGAGCCCACCTCCTCCTCCTCCCCCTCCACCCCTTCATCCATCCATCCGTCCATCCATACTGTGTTTTCTCTCCTCAGCGGGCTCCTCGGCGGGGCCGCCCCGGGGCCGACACTGATGGAGAGAGGCCCTGGACACGGAGGAGGAGGAGGAGGAGGAGGAAGCTCCTTCCTCTCCCTCAGTTTGAACTGTTTTCAGATATATTAGAAATAAAATCATAAAATCTTTGGTAAGTCTGGCTCCACAAGACCGAGTCAAGACCAGGACCTTGAAAAGGTGGTCTCTAGACCAGGATCAGGATGCTTCAAGTCTGCAGAGGCGACAAGGAGGAAACCTGTCAAAAGAGGCGCCAGGTGAGATGGAGGAGGTGAGAGGGGAGCGTTTTGTCTGACAGCAGAGTGGAACCGGGGACTGAGAACTGCGAGAGAGAAAAAACAAAACAGCCTAACAAATAAAAAAAAAAGAGGAGGATTTTCATGAAGAGGAGATCAGCAGGAGGCGAAACCGCAGCAATATCTCATCTCCTGACGGCATTTCAATGGTAATGATGACACCAGCAGGACGGTTCCACTCAGCGGGCCTCCTCCTCCTCCTCCTCCTGTTCCTCCTCCTCCTCCTGTTCCTCCTCCTCCTCCTCCTGTTCCTCCTCCTCCCGTCACCTCGTTACTTCTGGTTTGTCATCCCTCTTTTTCCTGTTCACATCCTCTCATCCTAGACTCTGTTTGTTCTCCTAATCACCTCCTCTCCTTCATCACCTCACCTCTTGCTCCTCCTCCTCCTCCTCCCTTTCGTCTCCTCTGATGATGAATCTCAAAGTCATTAGTAGCCTATTCCTTCCCCACACGATGGCGGACGAGCTAAAAAACCAGTTATACTACTAAACTATCACTGTGTTCAGCAACAGTGGTATAAGCCAAAGAGAACTTTTCATTGACTGACATTGGTTTGTGTTAACACCAGTTTACAGTCAGTCATATTCTGCTTTTTGTTTCAGTGAATACAAGATAAAAGTTCCAGTTGACATAAATATGCTAACAGCTGCTAGCATACCTGAATAAAAAACAGTTTACTTTTGGTTTACTTTTGCAAATATTCACATGTAACCTTTACCCACTGTCTGAGGTAAGGGCCTCCCAGATCCTTATATCTTTATCTGTTGAATAAACGGGATGAAGCTTCTTCACTTAATTGCTCTCCCTGAGTTAAATCAGTCACAAGCAGAAGCAGATGAAGCAAAACACCAAACCATAAGTTAAAGAGAGATCATAATTTACTGAAACAATAAAGTAAACCAAAACCGAAATCCATCTGCTTTAGAGGGGTTAAAGTAAAGTATGAGGGGCCCACTCACACACACACACACCTGGCTTACTGTCCTAAGTTGCAGGCCTGGGCGATGCTTGGGAGCGGTGAGGCCAGAAACTCAAAGGCCGCTTCGCTCTCAGAGCACAAAATAAAGAAAAGAAAAGAGTACCTGGTCCGTAGCTTCAGTATTGTGAATCCTGCGCCAGAGAATCCAGGAGTGTCCTGATGATGATGATGATGACGATGGCGATGATGACGAAGATGACGACGATGGTGATGATCACGAAGATGACGACGATGGTGATGATCACGAAGATGACGACGATGGCGATGATCAGCAGAAGCGTCCAGGGAGCCCAGTCAGCCGTCCTGTGCCTCAGCGCCTTCCTTCAGGTCGTAGTCTTCACCTCCAGGCCGGATTGGTGAAGAGTCTGCAGAGTTTGCCTGTGCGGCAAACTCTCCCTCTGCCTCCGCTGTGCCAGCGAAGGCTACGGCGCTGATGGCCCAAACAGGATTGTAACCGGCCAGATCGGGTGGCTCCAGACTACCGCCGGTCCACAACGCAGGACTCCGTGTTCCCCGACAGCCGCTGGGCTAGCGATCTCAAGGAAAACACTTAATTAGTCCGACGGCCGCGTCTCCTCTCCGTGGCTTCTGCCGTCAAGCATACGCATAGGACACACCTCCTCCCCCGGATTCAGTCAATCAAGCTAATATACACCAGGGCGGCCAATAAGAAAACACAGACACAGAACTTCCTGTGTGTCGCCCTTCAAAACAAAACAAAAATAAAATACAACTCATACATGTCATTCCTCATCTCTGTCAGTCAGATGGTAAACATTTACTCAAACAAACATAAATTTCACTTCTTTGCAAAACTCATTCCATAATTCAATAATCTTCATATATTCTCTCACACTTGTCTGGGTTACATCCTCCCCCTCCTAAACGCCTGATGTCCTCATCAGATGTAATGTAACCATACGGAAGGTATAACTAGGTTTTACCAATGTGTATGGTAATGCCTCTGTGTACTATGGTGAGAGGTTGATCTCTGGATTTACCCGGTTGATCATAAGTGAGTTTGACAACAGGTTTAAGTGTTCGTTTGGGCCTCGGAGGTGTCTGTGGGGGGAATACGTTGTGAGGACTTGGTTGTCTCTGGTCTTCACTAGACGCAGTTTCAGGTTCGGCATCGGACTCTGGGGATCTACTCTGCCCATCCTCCTCAACGGGACGATCTCGACCTCCCACAGGACGATCTTCTGAAACACTGTCACTCCTGGAAATGGTATCTTCTCTCTCCTCAGGTCTATAACGGCTGCTCTCAGCTCTGTCCTTGAGTAGCTGTTCAAGGTAAGTTCTGTAGTTTCTTTGAGGTCTAACATACTCAAAATCAGACAACTCAGAAGATGGGTCACTCTCCATTTGTGCTACATGTTTGACAGAAGGGTGCTTACTGCGCATACTTCTTCGGGTAGGTTGCCTCGTTTGCGCCTCTTCTACCTCATCCTGTATTGGGAATCTCACAAGATCTCCAATTGGTAAAAGGTGGTCTCTGTGCAGAGTTTTTACTTTCCCATCACCAGTTTGGGGCTTCAGTTTATACACAGGTAAGTTCGGCAGTTGCTCCAATATAACATAGGGAATTTCATTCCACCGATTTTCAAGTTTGTGCTTCCCTTTCAGTCCAAGCTTCTTCACCAAGACCCGGTCCCCTGGTTGAAGGTTCCAGAATCCCAGTCGTTTGTCATAAGTCTTTTTATTGCGGAGGTGAGATTTGTTAGAGGCTTCAGCTGCCATTTTATAAGCATTTTGAAGATCTTCCTTCAATTTGGCGACATAGACTGAGTGCTGTGTTCCACTTTTGTCCTCTGAACAGGTGCCAAAACACAGATCAACAGGGAGCTTAGCTTCTCGCCCAAACATAAGGAAATAAGGGGAGTAACCCGTGGAGTCACATTTGGTGCTATTGTAAGCATGAACGAGATGGACAATATGCTGGCTCCATTGGCGTTTCTTCTCTTGACTCAGGGTGCCTAGCATTGACAACAAGGTTCTGTTGAAACGTTCAGGTTGCGGGTCACCTTGGGGATGATACGGGGTTGTACGAGATTTACGTATTCCCAATATTTTAAGCAGCTCTTTAATGAGTCTGGACTCAAAGTCTCTGCCTTGATCTGAGTGGATACGTGCAGGTAAACCATAGTGGATGAAGTATTTTTCCACTAGGATTTTGGCAACTGTGAGGGCTGTTTGGTTTTTGGTGGGAAAAGCTTGAGCATATCTTGTAAAGTGGTCTGTTACCACAAGAACATTACTTATTCCCTTTGAGTCAGGTTCCATAGAGAGAAAGTCTATGCAGACTAGGTCCATAGGACCTGTGCTCACAATCTGGTGCAGGGGAGCTACTCTTTGACAGGGAGTTTTCCTTAGCACACATTCTCCACAGTTCTTTATGTACTGCTCCACATGCAAGGCCATTCGTGGCCAGAAAAACCTGCTTCTAAGCATGTCTGTGGTTCTCTCTACCCCCAAATGACCAAGGTCATCATGCATAGACTTCAACACGACGGTCCTGAACTCATTTGGTAGGACAAGTTGATAGGTCTGTTTTCCTGTGTGGCTTGTGCTGACACGGTGTAGTAATCCATCTTTCATGACTAGCTTCGCGATGTCTCTTTTCATGGCTTGCATTTCAGCATTTGATTTGAGATCTTCAGGCCATCTGCCAGAGTTCATGGCCTGCATGGCAATCTTTATTACCATGTCTTGACGTTGGGCTGTGATTAACTCCTGTCGGGACAACTGGCTTAAGGTGTTTAGCTGCATGCGTGTGGGGTAGGCATACACTTCAGGGATGCAATCCGGAGGGGCTCCAAGTTGCTGAACATACTTGGGTGAGTCGGTAGGAGAGTCGAGTGTACCAACACGCTGACAAATGGACTTAACACCAGAACGCGAGATACTTTGCCACTCTGCTTCTTCTCTTGGTTCCATCCTGGACAACAGATCTGCATCAATATTGCTCCGACCAGGTCGATAAATGATGTCGAACTCATACACAGACAGGTCCGACAGCCACCGATGCCCTATTGCATTGAGTTTGGCAGTGGTGAGGACATACGTGAGTGGATTATTGTCAGTGCGAACAGTGAAATGAGTTCCATACAAATAATCATGGAACTTCTCAACTATGGCCCATTTTAAGGACAGGAACTCTAATTGATGGACGGGGTAGTTCTTTTCAGAGGGACTTAGTTTGCGACTGGCAAATGCCACGGGTCTCAGTCCTTCTGGATACTCTTGATAAAGGACAGCCCCAAGTCCACTTAAGCTGGCATCTACATGCAAGATGTATGGCTTGTTCGGATCAGCAAAAGCTAATACAGGGGCATTAGTGAGACAATGTTTGATCTGAGTGAAAGCTTCAGTGCATGACTCATCCCATCTGTCTCCAAATGGTTCCTTCTCATCAAGGTAAGTGTGGTTTTGTTTCTTTTGAGGGGTTTTTCTCCGGTGGGTGGGAGTGTATCCCTTCGTAAGGTCTGTCAGAGGGCGCACAACTGCCGAGTAGTTTTTAATAAATCGCCGATAATACCCACAGAAACCTAAGAAGGATCGTAGGGCCTTCAGGTTGTGGGGTCTGGGCCAATTGGTAACTGCTTCGATCTTGTTTGGATCAGCGGCAATGCCATCAGCTGAAACTATGTGGCCAACATACTTTACTTTTGTCTGACAGAACTGACACTTGTCTATGGCTATCTTGAGGCCTACTTCCTGGAGTCTGTCAAGGACTTTCAACAATCTTTCCTCATGTTCTTGTAATGTTTGACCGAACACAATCAAATCATCCAAATACACAAGAACCTGAAGAAGATTCATGTCACCCACCGCTTTCTCCATCAAGCGTTGGAATGTTGCGGGTGCTCCTGTGATGCCTTGGGGCATTCTTTCAAACTGATAGAAGCCCAACGGACAAATAAAAGCGGTTTTTTCTTTGTCCTCCTCCTTCATGGCAATCTGATAGTAACCACTTCTCAAATCTAATACAGAAAACCACCTGCTACCAGAGAGACAATCCAGTGCATCATCGATCCGTGGCGTGGTGTATTGGTCAGGTATGGTACGGCTATTGAGTGTGCGATAATCTATACACATCCTGACCTTTCCATTCTTTTTCCTAACAACCACTATGGGGGATGCATATGGGCTTCTGGACTCTTTGATGATGCCGACTGCTAGCAGTTTCTGTATGTGACGACGCACATCATCGATGTCTGCCGGAGCAATGCGTCGAGAACGCTCACGGAATGGTCGTGGATCTGACAAACGGATATTATGCTCCACGCCTTTAGCCAATCCAACATCGAGCTCATCCACAGAGAAGACTGTTGCTCTTTGAGCTAACTTTTGGCGTAATCTGGCCTTCCACTGCTCAGGAACTGGTGAGTCTCCAAAGTCAATCTGACTGGGGTTGAAAGGCTCAGACTCGGACTGATGACCGGGCACGGTTGTGACAACATCCGCGACACAGACGCACCCCACAACGGTGCCAACAGGTAAGTTTATGTTCCGCAGCGACTCATTCTGAATCAAGACTGTACAGCGATTGCCCTCTGCAGCTCCACTTGGTATTACCATAGGCTGAAGTAATACTTCTGCAGGCAGTAGGCTAGCTGTTGTCGCTTCAACTATTAGGATTTCTTTAGGGAGAGGCCGATCTAGAATGACTGTACAGGTGGCTTTGACACTGCCCCCTGCAGGTATCATCAGAGATCCAGGGCCCTCCCATTTCACGGAGCCTACTCCATCATTCTCTTCTGGGACTGATGCGAGAATGCTTGTTTCTGCTTGAGAGTCAGAGCCGTGAATACCAAGAACGTGGGCTGGAATGCCAGGGGTGTCACTGCATAGTTGGGCCAAACGTTTGGAGAGACTGGCTTTGGCATTTGTCCCTATGATGACAGGTGTCTGATCAGGACCTGGTGGATCGGGACAAATCAAGGCCAGGACAGACATGGTTGCTGGGGCTCCTATTACTTCCTTTGGGAACTCCATGTCCACAACCACGTAGCCGAGGTAAGGGTAACTAGAATCACTTAAGCCCCATATGTCCAGCTTGTTCACAGGGTGAATGGGCGTATCTGGCAGGTATTTCCTGTACCAGGACTCAAAAATTATGCTAACACGTGAACCACTGTCCAGCAATGCATCACACAGGTGCCCATTTACTTTCAACGGCTCAACTGAAGGTGGGCCTATTAAACCTTCAGGTATACCCGCGGGTTTTATCATTTCTACCGTACTCTTTCGTACTGTGCAGTTAGGATCAGAGGGTGTGGATCCAGCTGTAGGCTGTGGGTTATTGGACTTGGCTTTTTTCAGTGCTTGAAGCAGTCTCTGAATAACTTTACTCTGGTTTTCAGGTCTGTTGCATTTTCCTGCCATATGACCATTTTCACCACAACGGTAGCAAAAGCGTTCATCACTTTCGGTTGGAGGTTTAGGCGGTGGGCTACCCCCCATCACAACCTGACGCATTGAACTCCTTGAGTTTAATTTCTGCTGTAGGTGCTTGACCTGCTTTCTTAGTGCAATTATTTCAGGATCCAAGCTGGACGCTGTATCAGCTGCACAATTTCCAGGAACAGCCACTTCAGGTTGAGATTGAGTGGAGAGAGCGGCGAACATGGATTTGACTTCTTTTATTTCTGCACGCAGAGTTTGTATTTCTGACTGCCTGTTCTCCACTTGAACTTTGGCATGAACCGTGCTAACTGACTGTTTGAGTTTTACTTTAGAAGCTTCGTACTCCTCTTCTGTTCGTATCTCTTTCAAAAGGTCTAAGAAGTTAGGTGGGTTGGCTCGCCTCTCCCTTAATCTTAGTTGGAGTAACATTAAGTCCGCATTAACTGCCCCTTTAAGGAGCTGATCTACTCTGGCTGTGTCCATATTGCGAGCTGGAAGGCCACCTCTTTGAACAACTCTAGTCAGCGCACGTTCAATCCTTCTTAGGAAGTCTGAGAGTTTTTCACCAGCTTGCTGCTGTAATAATCTGAAGGAGAAATACAGGTCATCACCGGACTCAGCAAGTCCAAAAGCACTTTCGAGGGCTTCCAAGCATTTTACTGGTGTAACCTCAGGATCTGATAGGCGTATTGCTTTGATCACTTCTAAAGCTGGCCCCTTTAAACTCTCCATTATCGCTCTCCTTTTGTCCTTGTCAGAACCATCACTTTCTTCAACCATCAGGTAAGCTTGCTCCAGCCAATGGTCAAACTGTTCCTCCCCAGCTGGAGTAGGCACAACACCAGAGAAGATGCGCAGGCGCCGATACGCTACACCTCCTGCAGCAGGCTTTCCTGTCTTTTCTATTAGATCTGCAACAGCGCGAATGAGGGATTCTTCAGGAGAGCGAGTGTGTTGTGTTTCCGTGAATAAAGCTTGAACATCATCTAGTGTTTTTCCTTCATTCTGTAAGAGAGCATCCAGTTTACTTTTAAAGTCCTCTTGAGTACTGGGATTGGCAAATGTAGTGATAATAGGCCAAACTGCTGAGCCATCTGATGCTGTCACTTCCTGGGGAACAATCTCTGTAGTGACTGCTTCCCTGCTTTCACAAAGTACAAGCATGTCCTTCTCAGTGTCACCCAGAATCCGCCCTCGGACTCGAACCCGACCGAGACATTTAATGGTTTGCAATGTTTCCTCAACAACCGCGATCTCAGTGTTTTCAGGAACAACTGTCAGCAGAGCATGGCTTTCATCAATTGCTTCACCACGACACCATTTCTTAAGCTTATCAACCAGTGAGCTTGCCATATTGCATGAAAAAACTTAATCTTAAAAGCGAACCTATGGCTCCAGAGGATGTCAAACTGAATCAACCCAAGAAAAATATTAAATCAAGTGAATCAATCCCAATTAATATTCAATAATTAATTGTTAGTTCCCGGATGAGCCCCCATTTAATGTAACCTTTACCCACTGTCTGAGGTAAGGGCCTCCCAGATCCTTATATCTTTATCTGTTGAATAAACGGGATGAAGCTTCTTCACTTAATTGCTCTCCCTGAGTTAAATCAGTCACAAGCAGAAGCAGATGAAGCAAAACACCAAACCATAAGTTAAAGAGAGATCATAATTTACTGAAACAATAAAGTAAACCAAAACCGAAATCCATCTGCTTTAGAGGGGTTAAAGTAAAGTATGAGGGGCCCACTCACACACACACACACCTGGCTTACTGTCCTAAGTTGCAGGCCTGGGCGATGCTTGGGAGCGGTGAGGCCAGAAACTCAAAGGCCGCTTCGCTCTCAGAGCACAAAATAAAGAAAAGAAAAGAGTACCTGGTCCGTAGCTTCAGTATTGTGAATCCTGCGCCAGAGAATCCAGGAGTGTCCTGATGATGATGATGATGACGATGGCGATGATGACGAAGATGACGACGATGGTGATGATCACGAAGATGACGACGATGGTGATGATCACGAAGATGACGACGATGGCGATGATCAGCAGAAGCGTCCAGGGAGCCCAGTCAGCCGTCCTGTGCCTCAGCGCCTTCCTTCAGGTCGTAGTCTTCACCTCCAGGCCGGATTGGTGAAGAGTCTGCAGAGTTTGCCTGTGCGGCAAACTCTCCCTCTGCCTCCGCTGTGCCAGCGAAGGCTACGGCGCTGATGGCCCAAACAGGATTGTAACCGGCCAGATCGGGTGGCTCCAGACTACCGCCGGTCCACAACGCAGGACTCCGTGTTCCCCGACAGCCGCTGGGCTAGCGATCTCAAGGAAAACACTTAATTAGTCCGACGGCCGCGTCTCCTCTCCGTGGCTTCTGCCGTCAAGCATACGCATAGGACACACCTCCTCCCCCGGATTCAGTCAATCAAGCTAATATACACCAGGGCGGCCAATAAGAAAACACAGACACAGAACTTCCTGTGTGTCGCCCTTCAAAACAAAACAAAAATAAAATACAACTCATACATGTCATTCCTCATCTCTGTCAGTCAGATGGTAAACATTTACTCAAACAAACATAAATTTCACTTCTTTGCAAAACTCATTCCATAATTCAATAATCTTCATATATTCTCTCACACTTGTCTGGGTTACACACAATTGTATCCAGGCGCTAAGCTCCGGTAATGAAAAATGAAGCCAACGCAGAAGTGCAGAAAGGCTGTAAATCTAGAAACATTCCACCAGGAGGGTTAAATTTGGTTTCAAAAAGAACCGGAGTCCCATTAGAAACCATTCAAAAATGCTGAATCCTACTATTTTTCACTCTGAAGATTAGCTAAACATTCTTGTGATTTAGGAATCTGGATACAATTTACTCAAACTTGTGACAAATGATCTCAGTTAACTTATGGCTAATGTGATGTCTTGCTTTCAGTTGGTACAAATATTAGCAAAAGGCTGTAGAGAAGTAGGCACATGCTATAAGTGTTTGTTAGCATATGCTGACTTAGCTGCAACTTCATTTGAACAGTTTACTTTTAGCTGATGTCCACAGCTCGTTATTATCATGTTAGCTGAGAGAGTTAACGCCTCACACCAACACGATTGAGTATTATCTTTATTTACTGAAATTCACACTGAAAGCCTGATATGCTCTCATGATGAACATCGTACAACACCTGACTCTTCTATCTCCTCAAACATCAAGAATTTTCTTCCTAAACTGTAGAAATCGTCTGTGGTTCACACCTCCGGTGCAAAATCAGTACATCCTCACCTTCATCCACCAACATTCCCTCTCCAAGGTAACCAATGTCATCATCATCATCATCATCATCATCATTGTGCTAATGAAGCTAATTCATAACCGGCGGTGATGGAGGCCGTACATCATCTTCACCGTGAGGAGGAACTACGTTCAGACTCCACTCCTCCGTCGACCTTTCAAACAGGCGGCCGCGGCGCTGGATGTCCGGTGAGATGGCGGGAGGTGGGCGGACCGTCGTTAGCTGCTGGCATGGCGTCGGGCGCAGCTGACCTTGGAGGAAGAGGTGGAGCGGGAATGGAAGTAAGAGGGGGAGGAAGAGGAGGAGGAGGAAGAGGAGGAGGATTAGCAGGAAGAGTGTGTTGTTTCTGAGCTCAGAGCTCCATCAGTCAGTTTGACAGACTGAAGCAGAGTTTTCAAACTCAAACACGTCAAATCGTTCACTTTTCATCATCAATTTCTCTTAAGCTGATCTGGTTTCTCTCCTTTAAAAGTAACAGATATTCTCTTGTTGACACTTTGAATTTAAAGTTTACCTTCCAGTCGTAGTTCATCTCAAAACTGAAGAAGGAGCTCGCCACTATTGACACAACTATTGAGACATTTTTATTATATATTTTCTACAGTCAGCTGATCATGATAAAGTTATGTGATCAGTCATGACCAAGGATACTTTAACTTGTAGGAACAATTGATTGACATTTTTCAAATAGCAATTTCCAATGTTTTAAAGACCAAGTAGCCAAAGAAAATTAAAAGATTAAAATGATGACATTGCTGAAGACGTTCAAAATCTGTTCTTGCTAATATCTGATATTTTCTTGGGGGGGGGGGTTTCACAGTTTTTGATTCATTTCATAGACGTACTAGCAGGGGCGAGAGTCAGCACATTGCTAGCTAAATTGATTTTGTTTCTTTTTTCTGTTTTTTTTCAGTTTACAAATCACAGAGTGATAAAACTGCGTCCGTGTGTCGGTGCTAAAACAGACATGAAGCCTGATGTTAGTGGTGACGATGGAACACTCCTGAGTTTCACCACTGAACGATCCGGCTCGGCTAAAGTTAGAGTCACAGTACCATTAAAGTCTCCTTTACCACAAACTTCCTGAAAAATTCAAAATTCAAGCTGTGTGTTTTCATTTTCTTCTAGAAATCTTAGAACTCGCTCTGTCTGCTTTGAGTTTGTTTGTCAAAACGTGGCGAATTGCAGAAATTGCTGCTGCAGGGACAAAAAAAATTGAAGAATTTTTTTTAAAAAATCCATCAAGAATTCCATTTTCAGGGATGCTTTTATGTTTGCATAGTTCTGTGTGGTTTTAGGTACCAAAGAATTGACACTACAGACTGGGAAGGGTGAACTTTGACCCCAAAGCCAAACATTAATCGAGCACTTCTGCCACAAAAATCAATGAGAATCATCTCTGCTCTTGCATTTTTACAATTTCAAAAAATTAATCATTGTTAATGTGAAATTTTTAGAATATTTGTTAAGTTTCAGAGTGAAATGTTGTTTATTACTTTATTGTTACTATGATCCAATCATTCAGGGCGATCGGATGTGGTCCTGATAATAACAACGAATATCATTTTATTGTCTTCATCTTTTAAAAAACAGAAATAATGCTCCAGCTTTATGCTTTTATTCCTAATCTGATGTGATTTAATGTTTTGGGTCAAAGCGTCTTTCTGAGGGAACCGCTGGTTTCCGTGAGGATTTCTTTCTTTTCCCCCCTCTGACGTCTATTTTTGGAGGATTTTTGAGGTTCGTCGTTTCTCCCCATTATGATGATGAAACGATGAAACCCACCAGATTAAACGTGGACTCTGACATGCCGCCTGCCAAACACACCAAATCCATTTCATCACTGCACATTCATCCTCCTCTCTCTTATTTTCGTCTCAGTCTTTTTCGCGGAGATGTGTGTTTTTCTCTCGCCGCTTCATGTGTTTGTGTGTCTCTCGTTTGAGTTATGCAGAGCGATGGCGTTTGTCTCCGGCGAGGCCAGACTTCCCTTTCTTCCAGAGGAGACGATGATCTTTCATGCTATTCGTCTTTTCCGCTGCCTTTTGTGCTTCTCTTTGGTCCTTGACACTGAAGATACACTTGCATCTTTTTCCCGTCGTCTGATCTCCGATTCAACTGCAGGAAAACTGAAACATTTAAATTTATTTGGGTATTTTTCTCCATCTCACGCCTGCTGCTCTCCTTCCAAGGCCGAAGTGGCTTTATTCATAGTTTATTCCACTGACGGACTCACAAACACCTCAGGTCTGATTTTAAAGCTTTGGGTTGAACTGTAATTAAACTAAATCTGCCTGTGAATAAAGAAACCCTGAGAAGTGAAACATGTTCTAAAGAAGCTATTATGATTCCGATTTTGTTCTTTGGTTTAGAATTTACATATTGACAAGTTTTAGTCCTGTTTTGGGTGAAGAAGAACAGAAGCATCCAAATGAGACAAACTCTTATGCTACGTTCACACCGGACGCGTCGCAAGCGTCGTGAGCGGCGCTTTTCTATGCAAAGTCTATGGTGGACGAGCGTCGTGGAGCGGCGGGCGGCGGGGCGGCGCATCAGGAGCGTCATGAGCGTCGCTTTTCCAGCGTTTCGAGCGTCGACGCCCACGACGCTCGTCCCCGGCGTCAAGAGCGTCGTGAGCGTCGCTTTTTGAGAGTTGGGAAAACTGAACTTTCGACGCGCTGCCGCTGAGCGTCAACCAATCAGAGACGATCTCTCCGGTGCTACGTCACTACGAGTGATCCGAGCACCGATGCGGGCCAGCCAGTGTTGCTAACTTGACGACTTTCTCGCTAAATCTGGCGACTTTCCAAAGCCTCTTGGCGACGTTTTTTTGTCAAAAGCAACTAGCGACAAATCTAGCAACCTTCTCTGGTGCTCTGGAGACGTGACAGGACGTCTCGCTGCTGTCGTCAATGAGCAGCGGGTGCTGCGTGAGCCCCTCCCCCATCCCAAAGCGCTCACAAGCGGTCAGTCTCAGCAGCGCTCCCCGCTGCAGTCAGAGCAGAGAGGAGCAGACCAGCCAATAGCGACTTTTCCGACGACGACGCGGTCTAGCTTTATTTAACAAATAAAGCCAAGCCGCTCTCCTGATGCGATCCGCCATAGCTGGAAACAGAAATCAGCCTCCTGCGCGCCAATTAACTGACGTGCATCAAGAGCGTCGCGAGCGTCGCGAGCTTTGTGACCACCCGGTGTCAAGCGTCGTGTTTAAAGCGTCACAAGCGTCAGCTTCGAGGCGTCCCAAGCGTCGACGACGCCCGGGACGCGTCCGGTGTGAATGCACCATTAAACTTGACTGGATTTTAACCTCAGTTGTGTTTGGTAAACACTCCTCAGTTACTCGACTCAGCAGTTCAGTAAAGCACTGAACAATTAGAGTTTCAAATCACGTTTGTACTGACCGGTAATTTTCAAACATTCTTCTCAACATAGCAAGAATAGTAATCAAATGTAATTTTTGAGTAAAGTTTAGGAGGTGTAGGTATTTTCAAAGAAAACAACACGGCCTCTCTACTAAAAGCTGTTTGTATCAGTGACGTGACGACAGAGACGATCTGAAGCGTCGTCCCCGTGTCACATCAGTGTTGATCGTTTCCTCTCAGACTCCTCCAGTAGCGTTGAAGTCCTTGATAATTGCGGACGACTAAATACTGAAACTGTGTTCATGATAGCTCTTAAACAGTTTTGGACTCCTTTCATGTAGCGAGTCCTCCTACAGGAGGTGTTTTGGAATATATGTTGTCTGGTCAAACCTGAGATTTCAGCAGATTTATGTTTAGCCTCTTAATAAAACATCAGTATCTAGAACTTTATCTCATCATATCATGAAGATAAATGTCAGACCCAGTACGGCTGTCTTCTGTATTCTTATTGGAATTTCGTTCTTTACCGTCTCAGATTTTAGTGACACTTATGCCAGATGAAACATCTGAAAACAATATACAGAACTTATTGTCGATTTTGATACATTTCTTTAACAATCAATATGCTTTTGTACATCAACTGTTTGTCCATGAACATGTCGGAGCTGCAGGTTAAACTGAGTGATTAACATCAAACCCAGCAGAGCCAGACTACAGCATCAGCAAAATCTCACGTTCTTTATCATCCAAAGTGTTTTTCATTTGGATCCTGCATCACAGAATCAATGGTATTTTTCCCTTTGTTGAAACTTCCCCGTGTTGCTTTTGATCGCTCTTTGCCAGTCAGAATTTATTATAGAGTTTGACGACCATGACAGGATATCGTGATAATAACATCAGCGTTCAGGATGTTTATATAAACCATAAACCCTGGATTTATCAAATGAAAGAACAGAAGTAGAAGTAATAAATCAGTGGATTCCAAAGCATCCTTAAAGCAGAGATCACTTCACTCTTGTCTTCCATAAAAAGTTACACTAAGTCTCCAGATTTCTCCTGTAATGTAGCCCAGAATAACCTCTGCACAGCCTCCGTTGCTCGCTGCTCTTAAGTGCGCGTTTTCAGGCTGAAAGAGGCATTTAGACAGGAAATAAAGCCGCTTCGGAGCCGCGGGCCAAACAAACAGTGAAATTATCTTTTGGTTTTTTTTCCGAGAAACATATTATTCCTGCAGGTTCTGCGGGGTGAAAACATGCAAACCCTCCAGAGGACCGGAGCTGGATGGTGAGGCCGGTGCAGAGGCAGAGTTTCTGAAAAGCTCCGCAGGTCGACCGCCGAGGAGATTTACAATTCAAACAGGAGCCGTCTCTTCTCCCAGCTTCTCTTCTTCAGCGAGGGAAGTTTGCAGCGGTGGAGGTTGTCTTTTTTCTTTTTTTTTTCGTTAGAGAAAAGACTCGAAAACCAAAGAAAAACACACGCACGCAGTAAACGTGTAGAGCGTTGATTCCTGTTGGACACACACACACACACACACACACACACACACGCTGAACGCTCGCTAATACTCAGGAGGATCTGCAATCTGTGCCATTTTCTCCCGCGGCGAAACGTTCCGATTCTCCGTGACAGCCGAGGGCAGAATTTACCTTCGCGTCGGCGCCTGAGCTCCAACCGATGGAAATCTGCACTAATGAGTTCTTCACTGGGTGAAAAATAATCAGAAACGTCAAGCGCTCTGCAGCACGACGCCGTCCGGACGTGAGGCGAACTGCTCTGCCTCCCGCCAGGACACATTCTGCTCATCCTCACTTCTGAGAACCATGGGAAGTTTATTTTGGGTGTTTGTTCTGCTTTACCGGTGCTTTTACCTCATATTTCGACTTGGACAAGTTAAAGAACTTCACAGAAAATTCAATGTTGGTCTTCTTCCTGAAACTATGTTTCAGTCTGCATGATCACTGACTTACGAACCATAAATAGTTGGAAAAGTTGACTTCATGGAGCCTCTCTGATATTTTGGGAAAATGCACAAAACTTTTCCTCTGCAAATCCTCTCCTTTTCTTTACCAAAGCGTCTCGCACACCAAACAACCAGGGCTGTGAAATGAGAAAATCACCAGATTTGATGACATTTATTTGGTTTTCTGGTAAAAAGCAGGAAGTGTGAATCATTTCAGAGGAATTCAGGGAGAATTTTTTTCCAGTTTAGTTTTTTACAGCTTTGAATTCTGCAATAAGTTGGATTTTCTTGTGATAAATATTAAAGTATCATTTTAAGGAGTTAAATTTGTATTTAAACTGCTTAAAGAGCATCCAGGTTATATATTAATCACAGAACTTCTGGGTTAATGATAAACTTTTTTTCATTTCCATATCTGTTGTTTTTTCAATTTTCATGTGTAATTTAAGGTGAATTTAACAACAACGTACTCCGCTGTGCTGTGATTTTCCTCCGCAGCAGTGTTTCAGTATTTATTATTTTGCTCGTTATTAAAAAAAGGTCTTAAAAGTCATTAAACTTTTAATATGTGTAGATTTGCAGGAAATGACATGAAGTGTGTGTTTGTATGTGATGGATTGTTCCTGGTTGATTGAAGTTTACTGAGAACTGCTAACTGAAACAGAATGGAGAAGTGTGTGTGTGTGTGTGTGTGTGTGTGTGTGTGTGTGTGTGTGTGTGTGTGTGTGTGTGTGTGTGTGTGTCTGTGTCTGTGTCTGTGTCTGTGTCTGTGTCTGTGTGTGTGTAGGACCGTTTTTGTGTTCTACAGGTACTTTGTTTCGTTCATAGAGGAGATCAGTCCGGTGTCAGGTGAGCTGGTTGAGTCGCTCACTGGCTCTCCTCACACTCTGCTCTCATGTTGCTCCCGTGTTCGTAATCTGTCTGAATGTGTTCTCTGTTCTCGCCTCCGCTCTCCTCTGCCAGACTTGTTTTTTTTTTTCTTTTTTATCCCTTCCTGTTTCTGCATAACAGGTGAAAGCCGACACACTAACGTGTGACAGCTCCCGGAGCAAGGCACTGAAAATTCCCATCCTCCACCACTCTGGGACAACGAGCCCCGGTCAGACTGGTCCAAGTGATCCAGATGTCTCACAGGTCCAGATGTTCCACAGATCAAAATCCCACAGATTTAAATGTTCCACAGGTCCAAATGTCCCACTGATCCAGATGTCCCATAAGTCAAAATCCCACAGATTTATATCTTCTACAGGTCAAAATGTATCACAGATCCAGATGTTGTGAAGATCCAGATATTTCACAGGTCCAAATGTCCCACTGATCCAGATGTTTCCATAAGTCCAGATCCCACAGATTCATATGTTCTACAGGTCAAAATGTATAACAGATCCAGATGTTGTGGAGATCCAGATGTCCCACAGATCCAGATGTTGCATAGGTCCAAATCCTACAGATATAAATATTTTCACAGATTCAGATTTACTTAAATCACTGAGGCATGTAATAGTTGTAAAAAAAAACGACCAAAAAAAAAACAAAAAAAAAAACTACAGTCAAAGTCAGTTGTAAGCACTTCAGGTTGCACTTAAAGAACAGTTGTTAGTTAGACTAAAGCCTGAATAAGTGAAATACCAACAGTCTGAGTTGTCAGAAGGAATGAGGGAGTCAATCTGAGTCATATTCATCGGGTCCAGTTTGAATTAGTGTTAATTCAGTTACAGTTCACTGGAGTCTGAGTTAGTTGATTAAAATAAGATCTGAGTCAGTTGCAAGAACCAAAGTCAGATTTAGTTTTGGAAACTGGAGGCGTGGTTAGCTCTGATTTCATTACAGCACCTGTATTCAGCAAAGTCTGATATAGGTATCGAGGTTAGAATTGGATTTGTGAGTCAGCTACAATGATTATACTGACTATGAGATCAACTCATTCTGTAAAATTCAATCATCTTTAAACATCCTTACATTTACACAACACATTCTGAAGGACAAAACCTCAGATTGGCTTCAGTTACTCCCTCTTAAGGCAGAGGATTAAAACATTAAAATGAGCTGTCCTGTCAGAGGAGCAGCAGAGCAGCTTTACCAAGTGGCGGGAGGCGAACATCTGCAGTCACATGAGCAGCACTTCTTAAAAATGGAGTGTAACATAATAACAATAATATTAACAGCAGCAGCATTAGGCCTCAGGTAACACACACACACTTGAGATGTTTAAGTGCTGAGCGGCTATGAAATAATTCAACGTGAAATCATTTAATATAAATAGTAAATGAGAGACCGGGGCTCGTTTCATGGAGGCACTGAGGGCCAGCGAGGATAGTAGCAAACATTAAAGCGGTCATCGTGTAAATCAAGCCTTTCTGGCTCCTTACGCAGGAAAAAAACTCCTTATTCCCACTGTAGGGTCATTAAATAGCTTGTGAGAAACTACTCATGGCAAAATAAACCCACAAGGAGGTCAAACTATGAGAAATAATCACTCAGAAGTTAATAAGTCGTCACTTATTTCACTTCCTGAGAAACTACTCTAGGCAGAGAAGATTAAATCCTATGAGATTAGTGAGTTAAAGTTACCAAAATTCTTACTTTTGTCATGACAACAGGTGCGAAGCTGCTGTCTCTTTGAGCTTTAGCTTGTATGTACCATAAATCCTCTTATACTAGCCGGGGCTTTTATTTCTCTCAACTGTAGCTGGCACCAGGCTTTTAATGGAAGGAGGCTTGTACAAGAGAGAGGCTTGTATTCTAAAATTTTCAAAAAGAGCAGGAAGATCTTTTGTGTCAATTTGAACCCAGTAAAATATACTGAGCTCATTTATTTTTTTCAATCAATGTGAAAAAATTAAATCTCAACATCGAGTTTAATGATTTCTGTCCCTCTGCCATTTTTACCGGACGCGTGTAATACACACAGTCGCCACACCAGGAGGACTGGCGCTGTAGCACAGACTACTGTCAGTACAGCGCTATAGCGCTTCACAGAGAAAAAGAAAAAAAAAAAGAACAGGCTTGTATTTGGAGGTGGGTTTTATGAGCTTTCTTTAAAGACGCACCCGGTCATTAAAGGAGACAGACTTTTAATGGAATACAGGTCATTCTTAGAGGATTTTCGGTAGTTGAACAGGTGCTATTAGCATTATTTAGCTAGATAAGCCATGCTCGCAGTAGTTAAAGGCGTGAAGAAAGCAGCGTTAGCATCGCTTAGCCCTGACATCCAACCAGGGAAGCGAGTCTGCTAAGCTAACTTTAGCTTAATTTATGATCCTCAGACAAATTATGCACTGAATTACCGCTGATATAATAGTTTACTGAAAATTTAAAGTCTGTACATGGGTCATGTGATTGTCGTACATGTTAGCCTCACACTGTGTTTAAACAATTGTTTATTTTAACATTTGCACAACATTCAAATCATCACTAGCTTGAGCCTCCATGTTTTTTTCCTATCAAATTAGATTATTAGAATCATTTGATTATAATATTCTTATTTCACCGAAAACCATGTGTGAATCAGAGGCAAATCAACTCTCTTGTCACTCCGGGAGGATCGTCACACCACAGTTGACTGAAATGAACAACAAAAGAGAAAACTGTTGTAGAAACACTGAATTTCCGGCTTTTCTTGTAGGGACGTAGGAGAAGGTAAACTCTGCTGTTTACCAGCCGCTGGAGTTCAAAGATGCATCCAAACTTTACCGCAGATTTCAAATCTTTTCCGAGGAAGGAACGCCAGCTATGAGAGATGAGGGACACACACACACACACACACACACACACACACACACACTGCAAACAGTGGAGCTCATATTGTTTCATATCAGCAGAGAGCAGAAAACTAATTTCTCGTCTTTCCCCCTCCAACAGTTATTGGATGAATTCTCTGTGAGGAATTCTTTGTGTACGCGCGCGTGTGTGTGTGTGTGTGTGTGTGTGTGTGTGTGTGTGTGTGTGTGTGTGTGTGTGTGTGTGTGTGTGTGTCCTCCTCCATTTTTCGTTAGGACCAATATGTTTGAGACCTGAGGATTGGGGTGGAGTTGTTTTTTTTCTCTGAAACAAGACGACAGGATTTTTCTTTTTCTTGGATATTTCGCGATATGAAGCTGTTAAAACACACACACACACACACACACACACACACACACACACACAAAAGGTTGCTTTATTTTTGGGATAACAGTTAATTTAAAAAAAGGCATGTCAGTGAAAGTAGAACAATTGTGTGTTTTCTTCCAATGTGTGAAACACGTTGGCCGAACGCGGCCTCAGAGAAGGTCCGACTGCAGCAGCCTCAGGAACCACCAGAGGGCCGCGGGCCACACTTTGAGAACCACCACTCATCTTTCTGTATGGTTAAAGGGGTGGGGTGAGGTGGGGGTGAGGTGGGGTTGTTAAACCCGTTGGGGTCCTTCTGGGAGGAGGGAAAATTAAAGTGATGCTAATTAGCAAGCGATAAAAATAGTCGGCGTGATCTGGATCACACACACACACACACACACACACACACACACACACACACACACACACACACACTCGCTCATGTTTATTCCAACCCATCCTGTGCGATTTCTCACATACAAAACTACTCATCAAACTTGGGTTCGTTTCCTCTTGGTCTCGTCGATTCGTTTCGTCTGGCAGAAACAAGACGGAGCATCAATTCTTACAAGAAGAACAAAAAGGAAAAAGTTTCTAATGTGAGAATTAATTTGAAAAGTCTGCAAATTGGCTCAGTGCATGTTACTTTCTTTCATTTATTCTCCTCGAGTGAGTCATGACTCACTGCTGGGCCACTTCACGTCAATGACAATAAGCTCATTGAAAGATTCAGATTTTAAAACTTGTGTTTAAAGTTTTGTACAAAACTGACACAAAGAGAAGTCGGACTCTTGAAGTTCGTTTCCCTTTAGAGGTGGTGCAACATGTTGTCCTTCAAATAAACCATGTTTTTGAATGAGAAACAGACTTAAACAAACTTTTACTTAAAGATTTTATTTAAATAACCTTTGAATACATAAAACACTGTCTAGCCCTCGTTCCTTCACTAATTCTGGACTTTTCTGAACATGTGATGTGTTACACATTTGTTTCATACTGTTTTCACACATTGTTGAATAACTGGGTTCTAGAAAACTCTTAAAACCTTGAAGCGATTTTGACACATCTTGGGCATACAGTATTAGAGATTTATGAACACGTTCTGATCAGATTCAGACGTACTGCAGAGAACCGGATTAGTTTTGAACGACCTCTGAACACATTTTACGCTCTGAACTCAGT
This sequence comes from Salarias fasciatus, assembly GCF_902148845.1. Lineage (NCBI taxonomy): Eukaryota > Metazoa > Chordata > Actinopteri > Blenniiformes > Blenniidae > Salarias > Salarias fasciatus. Next base: position 23,752,106 of record NC_043746.1, on the reverse strand, counting down.
CTGAACTGGCTTCAGCTTTGTTCACGTCTGATGCGTTCTGCACACATTTAAGACACGTCTCAGACCTTTTTGTTAGGACTGATTTTTATTTTGATGCATTTAAGTTAAGCAGTTTGGACAAATTTAATTCTCTTTAATAAATTATGCCGTTACAACAGATTTAGAACTAGTTTTATATTTTTCTCAAGACTTTTCCTCTGGTTTCTGTCCGTTTTCATATGTATTTTTGGACACTAAAAGTACTTGAGGGTTGGTTTTGAGGCTCCAAATTCCCTAATTTCTGAAGAGTTTTCCTCATGAATTAATAATCTAATGATCTAATCCCAAAAAGCAGTTGTGTCGTTTGCCCCGCGATGTGCAGGACACTCATAAGACGATGTCACACACGTTATTTTAGCCTGTATTTCCTCCATGTTTACAGTCAAATGCACCTGACTGCGTCCACCGGTGCTGTGTTTATTGCTCTGGACTCATTTCCAGGCGACGGCCTTCAGCTGGAAGTCAAACCGTGACACTTCAAATGAGGTGTACTCCCGTCTGACATGGAATTCAATGAAGTGCAGAAATTAAAATAATCTAAATATGAGTGCCTCTGGGTTTTTTCCTTTTCTCTCTCTCATGTAAAACTGGGGCAGCCTGCTTAATTATGCATTCGACACATTATTATTTCATCGGTTATTCTTTCAAACTTACACATTTATTACTTGTATATTTGTTAGACTGTAATTTTCGTCCCAGCTGGATGGCAAATTAACAGTCTTTTAAAACACATTTATGTCATGTTTTTAGTTTCCAGTTATTTTAGCCATTTTAACTTAGCTTATTTTAGCCATTTGGAATAGTTTTGTTTTCTATTATTTAAATGATTGTTATTTTTTTTTAAGTGGTTGAAGTGAAATACATTTTTTGTGTTCATGATGTCAGTAATTTTTCATTTCAGTTATTTTACCTGTTTTAGCTTTGGTTGTTTCATGCTATTTTAGTCATTTGTAATAGTTTTGCTGTAGTTTTATTTATTTTTAGCAAATGTACGTACTTTTTTTTCAGCCATTTCTATATTTTTGAAAACCTTTTGCAGTGCAGACCATTTTCATTTTAAATTTCTCAACATATTTTCATCTGATCTACAGTTTTAGCTGTTTTCGCTATTTTAGTGACTTTTAGCCTTTTGATATCTATCTTTTGTTTTTATTATCTATTTCAGCCATTTTACCAGTTTTAAACAGTTTTGTTAGCTTTTTAAACATTTTTTTTAAACTTTTAGCTTATCTAACTTTCTAAGCTGTTTTATCTACAGTTTCAGATTTCTAAGCACTTTCGTTTGCTTCTCAAGTTGTTTTAACATTTCAGCACTTTCAGCTATTTAAAGCAGAACCATGCAAAATTTGCTTTAGCGCTCCCCCTACTGGTCTTCTGCGAAAGCTCACTGTCGTAAACGTTCTCCCCCCCGCCCCCGCATGCAGAGAGCGTCCCACTCCCGTTTCCTTTTTTTCCGCTCGTCAGACAAAGGTTTTTTTCTGTCTTTTTGGTTCTGCCATCCGTGAGCACTTAAGGGTGGCGTTGCTAACACTAGCGAGGGCTTCATGTTTGTTTCACGCGCTTTTATACTTGTACTCCCGTATGAGTGCCATAACGCAGGTTTGTTCTCGCGAGATGTAGTCGGGTCCGCTCCTCTGCAGGTTGCAAGCGCTGTTTTCAGGACACAGACCCCGGGGGGAGTGAAGGGACCGGCGAATCACCGTGACAAGTCTTTGTTTACCCCCACAGGGATTCTGAAAAACATTTATTATGATTTTAGTCACAATTCTCACCATGAACTCATTCTTGGTTTAATCACATTTTGGTAATTTTATTACAATTTCAAAGATACTTTTTCTTGCAGAATATGATGAAATATCTTTAAAAAAAATTCATGGAGTCATTGCATTTGAATTTCACGTAATAATGGGCAGATGAAGCTTCATGAAGCTTCATGAAGCTTCATGAAGCTTCAATTGTTTCATTTCAAGTACTGTCTTTATCTTCTGAAACCACTAGATGGTGCTATCTGTTCAAGAAATGCTTGAGAGCACTCTTTATTGCCCGTCCTTCAGCCTCTATCTTAGAACAAAGAGCGTCAACTGGTGGCTTCAGAGAATAAAGATGGTGGTTTTTGAAGCTTCATGAAGCTTCATCTACTTTCATGGTAGCATTACCAAGATCTCAGGTCAGGATTCAGTTTGAGATTTGTTGTCTTAAGAAATTTGTTACAATATTGATGTCTTCTCTGAAATTTGTTTTATGGGTTTTGGTGGGATTGGAGCCTCTTTTTATGGCCGGTTTTGGGCCACAGCCTTATGTTTGACACCCCTGCTATGGAGTTTTTATTTGAAGTTTTTCCTAAGTTGAATAAATAATGGTGATGATCGTATTGTTTGCCTTCCTGTCAGGTGATGTGGGGGTTTTTTTGGGGAAAGTGGCATCACCAAACGTGCATTTCCTCCCTCAGCTGCCTCCTGGCACCGAAGGAAATCCGCTCTAATCACACATAACATCGGCCCTTTCCTTTTGTCCAATCTTTTGTGGCGCTGTTGTGCAAAGCTAACAGGCGACGGGGCATAATTACACATTCCAGTATGTTAATAAAGGAGCGAGTGCTGATTTAGCTAAGAGGCTCAGTGTGTAGCGTTTAAAGGCCGCTCTCTCTCTCTCTCTCTCTCTCTCGCTCTCGCTCTCCCCCCCTCGTTTGAATATTCATCACTCAGCTGAAGATGAAACGGCCTCATTGTTCATCAGCGTGCCCGCTCCTTCATGTTATGCACATATTAATGACGAGGACAATTCACTTGGAGTGATTCCTAATCTGTTGACAAGAAGTCTCCGCAGGCCCTTCAGTGGGTTTGATGCAGATGACGAGGTTTTATCAGAAAATCCCCCCGAGAGAAGCCGCAGCCTCAGAAAATCACATTTTACTACGAAAAAGAAAAAAGGAGATTACTGGACTGTTTGCAGTGTTTCAGCTGTGAAATGAAGCATGTAAATAACACGAAGTTAGATTAAAGGGTCAGGCTGTTATCTTTTCTACTATCGACATAAAAATATGAATGATGAGGAAATCTACAGTTTCTCAGCAGACTTAATGTTCGCCTTGTCTTTTAAAATTTCATCCAAGATATTTGAATTTTTGCTTTTCTTTGACAAACTTAACTCTAAATACACTTTATATTATGTACATGTGCTGCAGTTAGAAGGGCCTTTTGTACTTTTTAATGCAATAATGGCATGGCTTATCGTAATTTCCTTTCTTTTGGTTTCTTTCTCTTTTTTATGATAATAAATCCGTCTTATGGAGACATATACTCACTACGAGTATTCTAAATCAAGTATCGTTTGATTGACTGTATATTTCAATGTAAATATTTAAAAAATTATTTTAAAAATGCAGAGACGGTGCACAACCGTCGCACGACTGTTGCATTAGTGCAGTCGGTGTGGCACGCACATGACCAACGTCGCGTGCACGTCATGAGCAGTGTGCATGTGGTGGCGAGGTTATAACATACAGAATGTTGTGCTGCTTGTGTGGCAAGCTCGGTAACTCACATCAAATTGCGTCTAGCCCCGCCCACTGAAGTTGTTCCGTCCCAGAACTTTTATTTTGAAAGAAGAAAACTTGACCAAAACAGTGATGATGGAGATGACAGGTTGTTTAAAGGAAATATTTCTTCACTGATGGGGAAGGGAATAATTCTAATAATTTTCCAGGTAAATTTCTCATTTGTTGCACTTTTAAGTAGTACTTTTGTTATCGTTATGTGAAGCAATTTTTTAAAAACAAGTGTTTTTTTAAACAACATTTACCACTTTATATCAGAAATATTTTACAAGAAATAGTATATGTGCGGTATTTTTCACGGAATTAATTGTTATTGGTTGTTTTGTTTTTTTTTTTGTCTTTATGATTGTTTCAGCTTCTAATGTGTTTCTAATAAATACATTGCAATGCTGTACTGTCGAACAGATTTTGGAATTTTTATATATATATATATATATATATATATATATATATATATATATATATATATATTTTTTTTTTTTTTTTTTTTTTAAGTAATAATCATATGAATAAATGCTCAGTCTTTAAGACTTAAAGAGGTTTTTGTTTTTTCTTTTAAATTTCCCCGGGGCATCAAATGACTGCAACATCTCCAATTAAAAGTCAAACATTGAGTATATAATAATCGAGATAATCATGAGCCGTTCCTCCACATGTTGTGTTTTCAGACTGAAGCTGCTGCTGAAGATCTGTGGACTGAAGAGATTATGTGGATTTATCAGCTTTGACCATTTTGCTAGAGATTTGCTTTTTTTTTTTCCAGATGGAAAACAAACCAGCATGAATAAAAAAAAAAAAAAAAAAAAAAAAATCAAATAGCCCCCCTCTTCCAGATGGAAGATGACTGGATCAGATTCACCTTGCTGATAGCGGCAGAGAGGATTTAGCTGGAGTCCGCGAGCCGCCATCAGAAACACAGGAAGGACTGGAGATCTGCAAACAAACAGCATGAGGACGGGAGATAAGACGGCTAGAGCACAGCCCGGGATTAAACAGATTAAACACTCAAGTCACAGCACACGCACGAATGCGCGCACAAACACACAACCCCACACACACACAAACACACACACACACACAGTGACATCAAACCAACGATATATATTCTAAAGTATGACAATATTTATAAAGTGCTTTCTCTCCATCACATGTTGTGGCTGTATGCATTTTCTAAAGTCCATCAAAATACGTTTATTAGGGTTTTAAAGTTAAAATCACATGGTTGACAATGTACTCAATACACACATTCGCCCATCAGTGGAGCAGCTGCCACGCAAGAGAGCAGCTACAGGTTCACAGTCATGCTCAAGAACACCTGGAATTGAACCTAAAACCTTCAAATTGTGACACAAATTGAGACAACCACTTCACCATCCCAGCCACAGTGTCTCCGTGAGCCGTGCTCGCCCCTTAATGATCACGACTACGACTGTAATTAATCGCGTTGCATTTTTAATTGTAAACAGTTTTACGTTGAACGACACTCACAGATGTGGAATTTGAACCATCCAACATTTACATCCAACGCATAGAAACAATTACTGCACCGCCTTGCAGCCCGGAAAATGATCATTAGATATACTGAATTACCTCATTAACTTGAAATTAAAGTGTAAAAGCAAAACACCCATCTTCGGCTTTCCGTTGGAATGTTAACATTCTAGAACTGAACACATTTTAACATCAGTCCAGTCTGCCGAGACATAAAAGCTCTTCATCCAGCTGCAGAGGAGCACCGGTCCCTCCACACCTCTACAGAGGAGAGCAGCTCTGTTTGTGATGAGGCCTCACAGTGACCGCAGCCTTCCTCAGGCTTCAGTTTGGGTTCTGATTTGAAGGGTTCACCAGCGGAGTTCCAGTGGATTCTGCATCCTCCTCTGTGTTTGAATCCGAAATGTCGGATTAATATCATGTAAAAAAAAAAAAAAAAATGCTCGAAAATAAATTAAAAAAAATCGTAAAATACATAAAATAGAGGACACATTGACAATCTTTGCCTTGTTTCAGTGAATTGCATCGCCTGCATTTCTACCCTGATGTCAGAGCTACTTCGTCCCCTGGGCTACACATGTCTGTGATTTCATTCCAAAACGACCAACAGCACCCGCTAGTGGACCCACGTGTTCACTACACCATCGTCATCGTTTCTGCTGTATAAACAGAACTTCTCTGAAATGAAAACGATGCCGTTTGACTTGAAACGTTCTCGTGCCAGCTAGGCCTCGGTTCTCTTCCCCGTCGACCAGGTGTGCATCGCATTTCTATTCGACAGAGAGAATCAAAGTCAAAGGAGGTCTTTCACAGAGTTCTGACCAAAAAAATGCTGCAGAATTGACTCTTTTCCTCTTCCAGAGAGTGTTTTAGGAGATGGATTTTATATAATGTTGGAAACTTTAGAAAACAGCCGGGCGAGTTTGAGGAAACACTCCTCTGCATTAATTGGACCTAAACACAGTGAAGCAATGGATGAAGCTGGAGGCAGGTAGAAGAGTGTGTGTGTGTGTGTGTGTGTCTGATGTCGACTGTCTCCTCTGCACAGGACATGAAACGCACTATGTGTGTGTGTGTGTGTGTGTGTGTGTGTGTGTGTGTGTGTGTGTGTGTGTGTTGTGTACTTTGTGTGTGATCAGCGGAGGCTGTTTGTGTCTTCCTTCCACTTCAGCCCTGCAGGCGTTGCCCTGGGCGTTCCAACCCCTGCTGCCCACCGGCCCCACACACACACACACACACACACACACACACACACACACACACACACACACACACACACACACACACACACTGAGTGAAGTGTGGATCAGAGCTGCTGTTTCTTTCAGCAGCGTCCTCCAGGTTTCTTCCCAGAAGCCCTCCACAGTCAGTTTCTGCCCTCCTCTCCTCTTTTAACCACCGAGCCATTCTCCGGCTTTCCACGGAGTCGTGCTCGCAGGCTCGTCTCGCCTCTGGTCGTTGAGCACGGAGCCGCTAAAATAACTTCAATCTGGTTACTGAGAACCTGCGTGGAGTCGCTGTTCTCTCTCAGGTGTCTGCAGGGGGCAGATAATGTGCAGCCGGACTCTTTGGCTGCGTCTCAAATTGCAAACTCGCGATCTTGAGTGCACGAGCGCCACGGTTAATGTCAGCTTCAGTCAGTCTGCAGTCGCTGCACGGCCAGCGCCACAATCATCTGCTCGTAATGCGAGTGTAAAGTAGATTTTCCTGCACTCAGCCGCTGCCACCTCGGCCAAATGAATGGAGACACATTTCAGAGGCACACCCAAAACACACCCCAAACCCTCCTCCTCTGAGTAGAGAGCGTTTGGTTGGACCCATCCATCCACCCCGACCTCCATTTATCCCCGATCAATTCTCAGATGTGTAGAAACTGCAGCGCGCCGATACAAAGTTTGTTTTTTGGCAGCACACGTCCGACCGATATGACCGTTTCTTCAAACTCACCAGTTCTGCAGAAGCTCATTCTTTCAAACCAACTCCACCAAGACGAGGTTAGAAAAAGTTAAAAAAAAAAAAAAAATCCAGTCATGAGTTGTGTTTAGTGTCTCTGCAGGTTGGATTCACAAAAACAATGAAAGCCCGTCTGTGTTTGTGTTTGCTGGAAAAACTTTTCTCGGGTTATTAAAGATAATTTGCAGACAGTTTGCGGTTGCAGGCTTCTTTTGTTGCGACTCGTCGTGCGCACTGTGTCAAAGGCACTGAATTTTAGATTTTAATTTCACAGAAAAGAAAGCGAGCAGTTGTTTTTGTTTTCCCTGCAGAAAGTAACAGCGGCGTCGCCGCGGCTCTTTCTTTTTTTTTCTCTCTCTTCTCGACTTGAAGCACAGCAGAAACTAAAGAGGAAGGAGCTGCTGTCAATAATCAGACTGATGGTTACAGTGCGAGGACGCTGCGAGCTGCTATTTGTCTGTCAGCCCAGAAATTCACCGTCAGAATCCAGTTTTTTTCTCCCTCCCAAGTACACGCACAGACAAAGGATTCATCTGGAAGACAAGCCCAGCCACGAATAAAACACCAGTGGGGGGAAAAAAAAAAAAAAAAAAAACAACAGCTGGCAGACAATTATGCATCTGTTTGCTGAAAACAAACGGAAGTTTCCAAAGTAGGGGAGACTGTGAAGACGGACACTTTCACCTGGATACGGCTGTTTGTGGAGGACGTCTGGAAAAAAAATACGGGAGGATTTTTAAAGGCGGCGAAGCAGAAAACAACTTTTAATATGGTGGAAAAGATGAAATGTTGCTTCTCAGTGAAGTGAGGAGACGTGCTAATGAAACCTGGCGGACGGGTTTAACTTTGACTGGACATTTTTTGTAACTGTTTGGTATTGATGAGGTTATCATACAAACAGCTCCGTCAGCGTCGCGTGAATGGAGGATACGTTCAGTTCTGACCTCCGGTCCAGGCCCGTCGCAGGCTGGACTCTGAAGTTTAAAGTCAAGGACAAACACCTTTATCCACATTTTAACAGGTTATTGAACCTTAATTAACGATAGGAGCTCCTAATTTAATGTAAAAAGCCAACTGAATGTAAATGAAGCAAACTGAACCAAAACTTGAGCATTTGGTAATCAGCCTTCTTTTTCCTTTTTTTCCCACATTCCTGTTTTTAGTGAGGTCAAAGGCACCTGCTAATATTTCAGCTTCCAGGGCTTTTTAATCTCCTAATTTGTTGCCTGGTTTTTTTTTTGGGATAAAACTTGTGGAGGTCGACGGGACTTTAGTTCATTAGGATTTTATGAAGTGCCGAACAGACGGAGAAAAGAGGACTTTTAAAGGTTTGTGCTGAATTTTTCTGCACACTGAGCCCCTCCGACTCTTCGGGTCTGTTTTTATTGGACGATTTGGGAGTTTTACACCATCAAATTAACTCATTTAACTCCTTCACTTCCTGCTCGGCTCCAGCGCCTCCCAGCTCGGCGATTTTCACCACATCTGAAACTGTCGGAACATTTCTAAGTAGCTCAGACAGGAAAGAAGAAAAAAGTTAATTAAAATGAGTTCATTGAGCTTAAAGGTGAATGTTAGAGGAAGGAGGAGGAGGAGGAGGAGGAGGAGGAGGAAGATCAGATAATGAAAATAGTCCCTGAACTTGATTTCCTTAATCACTGCATGTCCCTCTTTCTGTTAATTGAAGATAATTATAGGATTTTAATTTTCTTATGTAGGTTAAAGAGGAGAGTGAGAAGTCAAAGCAGATGGAGTAAGTGATGAAGACGAGGAGGCAGAGATGCTCTATTAACCGTTAAAACTCATCATTTACGCTCAACTTTTAGTATTAACATGGAGACCTATAATGATGGAACAACGGAAATGACTTTATTGTGTAAATTCTACTAATTTGTTTTTAAAAAGCATTTTTTTTGTATTAGACAGGCTGGTTTAATCTTAAAATCCATTTTTTCTGTTTAGTTTTTGGTGAGAAATTGAAAATATATTAAAAAATGCAACTGTAACAAATACTCATACAGCATCTAAATGAGAAAATGCAACAGATTCCAACAGGAAAGCACAGAGATGAATTGAAAGCGCAAACATTTTACTACATTATTCATCAAAATAGCTACTAAAACATGATTTTATGTGATCTTTAAAGATTTGAGTCAATTGTGAAATAAATACAGACTTAAGATGTCAGTTTAAGCATTACGAAAAACATGCATTTATTTGAGTTTAACGTGAAAAAATTCAAATAAAATCAATTAAGATTTAAAGACAAAGACCTCAAATTTGTCAAAATGACTTGAAAATGATTTTATTCCGGTCACCTGAATTAATTTAACAGATTTCTTAATGCAATGAATGAAATATAAACAGTCAACAGATGAAAAAACACTTCTAAAGTAAGAAGAGATGTAAATAATAGATTTTTGTTGTTCTCAATTATTCATGTTTACCTGTAATGTAGATCATTTTTATATCAAGAAAATACTTTAAAAAAACAACCTATTGATATTTTTTTAGTATTTGCAGTAACTTTAATGAGAATGACAATCTAAAGTGCTTTTTTGTTATATTCATTCATCTTTAGATGAAAATAAAAAAAGTTTCCCTCGTTCTCAGCCTGGCAGTGTGTCTGTGGAGGTGCACAGTGGTGAGCTTTCTCTCCTCACACTGAGGAGGACCTCAGTTCAATTCTGGTGGCATTTCTGGGAGTTTCCATGTTCCCCCTGAGCTGTACTTTCAAATCAAAAAGAAGTTCTCATTTTGGCCTCCAGATTGACTCCATCCAGAAGTCAGAGCGTTTCCACAGCTGCGTCATTTATCAAAACAGTTGGAACGGTGGAAAAAGTGAAAGGTTCCACGCCATGCGGACGGTTTTGAGGGAAAGTGTGGATGTGCTCGTATCCAACATCTATCAAGCACCTGTGTTTGTTTGAAACTCTGAAAAGGCTTTTTTTCTTTCACAAAGTTGTAAAATATGATAGAAAGATAATTGAAAAGTTGTGAAAATTCATTGACAACACGGTTTCGGGAGATAATGACGACGACTCTGCTCAGATTTGTCCTTTTTTACACTTCTGCTATCGATCCTCTTCATTTATTGCTGCTTTGTTAGAGATCCTTGAATGCACTTTGAGGTTGTTGGGTTTTTTTTTTAAACCGCGACGCTGGTTTCATCTGTGGCTCGACGGCAAATAAACCGAAGGAGAAAATTCGAGGTGGAAAAACGCGAGGGCGAGTGAAAGTATGTTGAACCTGAGTGAAGGGCCTGGCGGTAAAACGCGGCGTCGGGACTGGATGCGTACAGGTGTTGACTCCACTCGCTTTGAAAGCTTTATTTTCCACGTTCACGGCTGCTGCTCCAAACTAATGGCTGGAAGCTCGGCGGCTAAATGCCTGAAATGGCTTTCTGATATGGGTAATACGGCAGCGGTTTGGGACAAAGTGGATGGGAGAGGAAGGTAAAAAGAAAAGGCCGGAGCTTTAATATGTGTCTGTGTACAGACGGCCGCTTTGTGCTCGCCGCTCCATTACGGCGGAAATATAAAGAAAACAGCAGTATTTGTCTTGGAAATGGACGGCGGGAGCACAATCACGGCCTTTTGTGCGGGAGAAAATGGTGTGAGCCCGGTCAAATAGAGCGTTTATGAAAAAGTGACCACCTCTTTTTTTTTTTTTTTTTTTTTTTTTTGTCGTCCGGTGTCGGGGAGCGGGGCGGCTCGTCCGGTAATTCCAGTTTATTTATGTGATGTGCGACGGCCGAGTGCCGCGGCGCGGCGGCTGATTGATCTCTCGAAGGCAATCACCACGAGCAGCCGGCAGAAAATAGGCCGCCGCCGGCGTCTGGCGGGCGGGATTCACCCGGCGACCCCGGCGCGGGAGCGTCCTGGAGAATCTCGCCGGGACCCCCGGAGAGACGACACGCTGCGGGACGGCGGACCAGTCTGATCACGGGGTTTCATCAATGTTTGAGTTTGCTTATAAACATGCAGCGTGTGTTAAACACCGAGATGAATGCCGACGTACCGGAATTCCAGCAAAGCCTGACCGACAACAGCGCCCCCTCCTGGCCCAAAAGCATTTCTATCATTTTCAAAATACGACACTTTTCTGAAACAAAAAAAAAGAATTATTACTTTTTGAAATAATTCAGCACCTGTTGGTGACGAAATAAATAATTATTTTGTAGACGTGTTGTTCTTTTCTTCAAACAGCTAAATGTGTTGCTCAGTTAGTGGGTGAAAAGTAAAGAAAGGACAAATAAAAAACACTCCCCCACATTTAAAGAGAGCAGAGATGCTTTGTAGCAGATTTTAGTACCATCTGCAGTTTCTGGGCAGGATACAATATACAGAAGTGTTACTGGACTTTTGTGTATTTACTCAAAACAGGACATGAGCAGCAGATGGTCATTTCATCCTGTTAGTCTCGTATAATTTAGCATAGCAGTAAATGCCTCCATCAAGCAGGTTTGCTGGCTTTTTTTCCTTTAACCTCTCTTTTTCTTTTTTTTTTAACAGCTCTGCTCGGTTTCGGCGTCTCTTGTTGAGGAGTCACAGGACGCCGAAACACTCAAATCATGTGAATAAGCATTCCATTCATGCAAAAACCAGCATTGTGGCAACCAAATATGAATGATATCTCTGTCACCCAGGCCCCGCCCCTTTCCCTTCTTCGACCAATCACAGCAAAGCTGACAACATATTAGAACTTCCAGGTGTTACTGAATGAAGGCCAACCACACTGCAGCAGATACAGCAGATTAATGCGAGATAAAGTGAAAGAATCCTCTCATTTATCAAAAAAAACAACATGCTAACCAGCAATGAAGTGAAACAAGCATGTAGCATTAGCATCAGTTCGCTTGATAGAGCGTAGCAACAGGAAAAAGAGTGAGCGAAACCATTAGCTTCAACCCCGAACCGTTCTGGTTTCCTTCCTTCCCAGCAGGCCGAGCCAGAAAAACATCTAATCTGTCCTGATCTCCAGTCCGCTGTAGCTCTTTATGTTCAGCCCCAGCATGCCTTGCTGCACCCCGACCTCCTCACCCCCTCCCCCGCTTTTTTGTTTCATCATGTCAAGATGTCAGTCCGGAGTGTCGCGCGCGTGTGTGTGTGTGTGTGTGTGTGTGTGTGTGTGTGTGTGTAGCCTCAGAAGCAGCCACCAGGGCCTCAAGTGAGCTCCTCCTCCTCCTTCTTCTCCTTCTCCTTCTTCTTTTTCTCCTTCTTCTCTGGTGCTCTTTAATTGACTGGCGGTGGCGAGGGATGGGCGCGGAGGAGAAAGTGATGTTCCTCGATGTGCACGGCGGCTGTGGGAGGGCTGTGATGAAAAAATAATGATGCTAGTTACATTCCATTACACGAAATACGGAATACGGCAATGAAGTCCCTCCACAACATTTCCTCCTTAATATCACCGCCATCATCATCAGCTGCCACCGCCACCGCCGCCGCAAGGAATTCTGGGACGTTGCACAGCGAGGAGCTGCCGCAGATGAGGATCCCTCTGCGTTTTAATTTATGCTGCTTTTTAATGTATTTTTCAGATGATATTTCACCTCATTATGGATTTTGTTTCTCAGTTCTCGGCGCCGCGGAGCTCAGGAGCGACGTCGCCATGAATTCCCTGCAAACACGAGTATCAACATCTCAGCTGGTAATTCTTTAATTCTGCCGATTTAGGAAGGAGCGAGCACTGAAATCTGGTTTTCTCTGTGACCCACCGATTTGTGGGCTCCGTCAACGAAATGCACTTTTATGAAATGTAAAACCAAAATCTGCAGATGTGGTACAGATGTGGGAGTCAAACCTAAAGTCGTCCTCGGATTTTGTAGGATTTGTCCATAAATGTGAAGGTAAACAAACTCAAGTCCAGTCATTTTTATTTTATTCATACAAAGCCAAGAACAAATCCACACAAACAAACATGGAAAAAGGAAAACATCTGGAGGGGTTTGGGATTCAAACCAGGGAGACACAAGCAAAAAGCAAAAAGCAAAAAGAAAAAAAGAAAAAAAAAGACTCAATGCTAAACATCCAGACTTCATCAGACATGCCTGTGTTTGTTTTGTAGTTTGACTATGTTCATAATTGAGCAAATTATGGCAATTTTTTTTAAGAGCTTTACGCTACATTTATTTTGCAGCATTGTTTTAAACTTCTGTGGGAGCTTGTTGTCTTAATTTACACCTTTGTAGAAATCATTGTAAAAACAGATAAATCAAAAATGGAAGTCATTTTTTTTTACATATGTCGAATTCAATTTCTACTCCACTTGAAGCTTATTTCATGGTTTTAATGGATCTATATTACCATAGTGTGTAAATGTATCCACAAAATTATAATAATTCATTTTAACCTTCAGTGATTTTATCATGTTTAAAAAAAGAACAAAAAAGAGAATTTGTTAACATGAATGAGAAGATTCCTCAAATGCATCAGTAGGAACATCTAGAATGTTAAATTTGTTAAAACCCTCCTTCAAAACAAACAGCGAAAGTCACCTGGAAGACTAAAGTCCATCAGCGCCGACGCGAGCGCAGCGGGACGGCTGCAACAAAACTCAATTTAAAATCCGCACTAAATAAAGCAAGGAGAGCTCCTCGCTGAGCCTGACACACATTTCATCAGGATCGGATGAGATGAAACTTTATTGATCCCCGCGGGGAGACGGTGTCACTGCAGCGGGAAAAATAATAAAAAGGCCCAAATTGAATATAATTAGAAATACGGCAAATGAGGGGACGGCGAGCGAGACAATGGAGGAACCAAATTCACTGTGTCCGGGACAAAAGGAGATGAAATGAGAAACAGGAGGAGAGAACAAAAAAAAAACACTCACACACACACACACACACACACACACACACACACACACACACACACACACGGAAAGAAGGAACTGATGAGAGCGCACCTCGAACACACCGGATTCAAACAGCAAAATGTCAGCAGAGATGGGAACTGATAGCTTGAAAAAAAACATGATAAACTAAAAGCAAGATGACGGACGAGTTGTGAAATAAAAACCTGAAGGTTATCAAAATCTACATCTCGTAGCTGAACCAATTAACACGTTTCAGGATGCTCAGTAATAAGGCAGAGAAACCATTAAAAAAAAACTTGACAGTGTTGTTGAAAGATGTTTCGAGGCTCAGTTCAGACCGCTGATGAAGTCGCAAAACATTTTGCTTGTGAAACATCAAAAATATGTCAGAAATTCAAAAAAATTAACAAAAAACACTTTTTTTTGTTTGCCACACAGCTGCATTACTTCCGGAAACTTGACTGATTTTGGCATATTTGCTTGACATTGTCAAAAGAACCCGACAAACCAGCAACATTCACTGAACAACTGCAGGGAACTTTCACAGCGTGACACTCAACCTGACTCAAGCGCAAAAACACTTGCTGGACGATGTTTTCACTCAACAATCGTATGATACTCAACAGTTACAAGAAACTTACATGACTTTCACTTGACTCTTATTCTGTCTGGAGTCGTACGAATATTATGTGAAAGTCACACAAAGATTCCTCAACATTTTATTGACGATCATTTGACATTTGCACAAAACTCTACATTCCACAACTCTCACAAATTCCTACCAATATTCGCTTGACTGTAATTCAAACTTGTTTGACAATCAGTTTTGAGATTCTGAGATTATTTGACTTCATTTTTGCGAAAGCTTGTCACTTTCAGAAGAGGATTGCGAAGCTTATTAGAAATGTTCCTTTCTGAATTTCATCATGATTTCTTGCAGTACTTCATGCTACGTACTGGATGCTTTGGAATCATGCATTAAATTAAACATTTATATTTCATATATTTCTTGAAAGCAACCCAAATATGTCTTCTGTAACTGGCATCAACTTAAAGTTAATTTAGAAAAACAAACAAACATGGACGTTACCAAATACAATCCCTTGAAAATCAAAACTTTCTGCAGGAGTGAAACTAAATCCAACACTTTTTCCTTCTTTGTTCTACAACCTTCAGAGGTTTGAGTGTTTTAAGAACATCACATCGAACTTGTAATTGCGAACATGAGAGATTTTAAGACAAGCCGGCTGCAGTAACTCGGAGCCGGGATCATCGGGTGCAATGTTGCAAATCAGTGAGCAGGGGGACTATTTTATGGCATTATTGGATTTTATATGGTTTGAATTAAAAGAAATAAAGGAGAGGAGATGGAAAGACGGTCAAGCGCTCCCATAAAGTCGATGTACTTGTTGAGGATGGGGTCCGGGACGGGAGTCTGAAATGTGCCCAGCAGAGTGAGACATCCTGACTCTGGGTCTGAGGTGAGTCACACCTGGAAGAGTCCACAAATACGTTGGCGGGCCGAGCGGAGCCCCTCGTTACCGAGAGACGACGGAGTCGCTCCAGAACTTCTCAGATTTACAGCTCGATGCGAAGAAACTTCTTGAAACTATTAAAAAGAAAGTCTTCAGAAGTGACTCGGATAAAGCCTCTCGTGTCTGGATTTAAGGTTACTGTCAGCTTTTTATGCTTCACGGTGCTGCTTTGCCAAACTTGTGATATTTCTTGGTTATTTACAGTTTTGAAGACGTTCAGACACCAGATCTCCTTCGCAATGCTTCGCTCAAGCTGTCGTCACTTTCATGCTTGTTAACAACGTCTAACACCCGCAGCTGCTTTTCATCCCCTCTTACGATCGACAAGTCGTCGTCCATCGCACAGTCAGTGCTTTCTCAGTCAGGTGTCCACAGATCACATCCAACATCTTGTTTCTCCTGGTATTTAGAACTAAACTGAATATCAGACCATCCAACAAAAACGAAGAAACAGTCTGACGTTCAGACTGATATGGTCATGGACATATTATGGTATTTTGGGCTTTTAACAGCTTCATACGGTCATATACAGTCAAACGTCCATTTTCTGGACTGATTTAGGCATTTATGGACAAGGAAGTGTTCCAGATGTACACTAAAAAGAAGGTCTTTAATAAAAACTATTCCTCACAGTCAATCACAGATTGCAATTATCAGGAAGGAAGCCCATAGCATTGCAGTAGGTGTGTCGGATTGGGAGAAAGAGGAAGAGAGTGCAAATCAGATGTTTTCAGAGGTAAAGAAAATAGAAAACATAATATTAAGCCAAACAATACAGTTTCTAAGTCTGGAGTCTCTCAAACAACTCTGTTGGGATTCTTAACCCACCATAATACAGGCCCTTCAACTGTTTGTGCAGTACTGAGGTTAGTTTGCTGGTTGCTCTCAGGCTCCGTTTACACGACGATTTCAAGTGAAAATGCAACCTTTGAGAAACATCGTTTTAACAAAAACCTTTTAAAAACAGGGGAAAACATACCTTTCTGAAAACTGTCGGTCTCCATCTTCACATAGACGACAGAAAAAAACTATTCCTAAAAACATAAATGGCTTTTCTGCACATGGACGAGTTGCTGGACATTAACAACAAAGATGGAGAC